>NC_133108.1:21699238-21916883 GCF_022965805.1 Primulina eburnea | reverse complement strand
TTTTTTTTTAAATTACTTTTGAAATTAATTTTAAAATTTGAATTATTTTTAAAAAAAACCCAAATATGCCATGATTTTTTTACACGTAAAATATATAAAATTGTAGATAATTTTTATTAATTATATACATATTTTCAAAAAAATAAAATTTTCAAATCAATCGAGTTGACTCAAATCCAATTATTTTTTGGTTCAGATATCGTATCCAATACAATTGATCTGAACCCAAAAACTCCTCTTCCAATCCAAATTTTTTTTATCATAAAGAGTCAAACTGACAGATCATATCCGATTTTGACATCCAAAGCATGCTGTTGGAGATCGAAATAGAGTTTAGATGGGTTGAATAAATTCGTTCCTTTGTTTGACGTTTTTAAAAAGGTTCTAGAATCAAGTTAGAAATTATAGCTTATCTTGTTCGAATATATTTCCAGCAGATCACAATAAGTTGTGTGGAAACAATCTGATGGTTTTAGATTAAAACAATAAAATAGTAGACAGTAGACAGTAGTTGTTTCTAGAAGTTCAAAGATGAAATCTTCCACGTCTCCCCTTCTTCTGTTTCCAGAAGGTATCTGATGAAACTTAAAATTAATAATTTATTATATGTTAAAACATGTATTTTAAAATTTAAGTTTCATTAAAATTATAAAATTATGTTATTTTAGTATTGTTTGTTTATATTTAATTGTCTTACTAAATATGTTTTATTTTCAGGTTTTCTACGTGTTGGTAAAATAATGATAACTCAAGCTAGAAAATTCAAATGGACGTGACTCAAACATGTTTGGAATCCTTGAGAAATTAACTACAACTTTGCAGAAGACATTATTGCCTAAAAAGTTCATTAAGATGATCAAATTGTGCAAATATCAAAAGGAGGACAAATTTACTTTTACTATGACCGACATATAGTAAAAAAATAATAACTATTTCAATATTTAACCAAATGAGGTGAACCAAGTGGCCAAATTCATCTACAGAAAATTCCCCACATGTTTGTGGTTTTGAGCAGAGTCAAATTCGGTGATTAAAGTCGTGGAACAAAGCATTGAAAGAAGGGACATGGAATTGAACTTCGAGGAGACAAAGAATACTATTGCAACTACATGGCATTAATAAAAATTTTGACATTTTCTCTCATGTGGCCTATAAATAGAGGCATTGGGCTAGCTTGAGGATCATTCTATCTCATTGTAAAATATAGTGCGAGTGCGTATCAAAGTTCTAAGTTCCAATATATTTTCTTTCATGTTCTCAACTATGAGTGATATTTTAGTGTTGATCAAAAGTAAGTTTATGGCAAGCTAAATCTACTATGTCAAGGTGAAGAGGATGCATTCTTGGTGAAGTAAGATTGTTTATATTTTGTATATTCTTTCTTTATTTCTTTTCATTTAGCTAACTTATTTTTATTGTAGGTATAAAAATGAATTATTTGTTGTTATCAATTTACATCAAATGCTTGATACCATTAAAGTGGTTATCTTGATTTGTTGTTTAATTTTGATACAATAAATATTTCATCACTTATTATTATATATATATAGATATATATATATATATATATATATATATATATATATATATTTATATAATAATATCATAATATTTCATTTAGACGATAGCGTGGCTCTGCCGGTTGTTCTAAATGAAATATTATGATTTAATACTAACATCTAACAATCTAACATTTACTTTATCGCAACTAACTTTTATTTTTCGCATCTAACATTTACATTCTCGCAACTAACTTTTACTTTCTCGCAACTAACATTTACTTTATCGCAACTAATTTTTACTTTACCGCAACTAACTTATTAAATCAATATATTTCATTTAGGCAATAGCGTGGCTCTGTCGGTTGTTCTAAATGAAATATAATTATTTAATTTAACATTTACTTTATGCAAATATTTATTTATATAGTTTTAATTATAATCATAGGTACCATATATAAAATATTGGTTAATTCGGTATTTTCTATAGTGAGAACTATATTATATTATGTGTGTGTTTAATTTTCTTGGAACCATTATTTATGGTGGTTTCTTTTGTTTTACTTTTAGTAAAACAATATTACATAAACCAAGAATAAATCCTCAAGCCTTGACAAAATTTATAATTTGTAAACTTCATTCTTGCATTTGATAATCTATAAAATAATAAATTTAAACTCAAAATAACCTCTCTGTGGATCGATCTCGTACTTACGAAATATAATACTTGCAGACAACCTACACTTGGGTGAATTATTATTTAAGTAGTAGCAAGTTTTTGGCGCCGTAGCCGGGGAGGTATAAATTAAGTTCATATTTGTTAATTATGTTTTAAGTATTGTGTTGTTTTTTTTTGTATGAGCATTTGGAGTCGAAAAAAAAGTGGTAGACTTATTCGATTATCTGAAAATAATTTAAACATGGATGATAATTTAAATAATCAAGATAATGATGATAATAATAATAATAATAATAATAATAATAATAATAATAATAATAATCAAGAACATGATCAATTAAGAACACTTAGGCACCATATGAACCCTATCAGAACTAGTGCCCCATCTTGTTTAGTTTTTCCTCCTGATGCATATAATTTTAACTTCAAACCTCAAATTATTCAACTTTTACCAAATTTTCATGGCTTAGATTCTGAAAATACATATTTTCATCTAAGAGAATTTGAGGAAGTTTGTAACACTTATAATGATCAAAATTGTAGCATGGATATAGTTCGATTAAAGCTTTTCCATTTTTCTTTAAAAGATAAAGCTAAAACATGGCTACAAAATTTAAGATCAAGTTCAATAAGATCATGGGAAGAAATGCAACAACAATTTTTCAAAAAGTTTTTTCCCTTCCCATAGAACAAACTCTTTTAAAAGACAAATTACAACTTTTTCTCAAAAACAAGGAGAAACGTTTTATCAATATTGGGATAGATATAAAGAATTACTTAATACATGCCCACATCATGGTTTTGAAACATGGAGAATAGTTTCTCACTATTATGAAGGTCTAATACCTAAAGATAGGCAAATGATAGAATTCATGTGTAATGGAACTTTTGAAGATAAAAACCCAAATGAAGCTATCGAATATATGGATTCATTAGCAGAAAATGCTCAAAATTGGGATAATATAGTCACAACAGAACCACCAACAACTAAAAATAATAATTCAACAAATGGGGGGTGGTATCTATAATCTTAAAGATGATATAGATATTCAAGCTAAACTTGAATCTTTAGCAAGAAAAATTGAGTCATTAGAAATGAAAAGGAGTGGTCAATTAAAAAGTATTCAAGAAATGGTTTGTCATATATGTGATACTCATGATCATGCTACGAAAGATTGTCCAACATTACCTTCATTTAAAGAATGTCTCCATGAACAAGAAAATTATTTTAACAATTACAAAAAACCAATACTAGATTCTTTTTCACCATCATATAATCCTGGATGGAAAAATCATTCTAATTTTAGTTGGAGGAATGATAATAATGCACAACCGTCACAACAATATTTTCAAAATAACCAAAATCATCAAGGTTATATTCCTTATGTTGCACCTCCAAGAAAAAACTTTTAAGATGTAATTCATGCATTTATCCAAAACCAAGAGTCTATTAATATTCAAAACAGTCAATCTATGAGTGATTTGAAAGAAACTCTTGCAAAATTTGCATCTGCACTTAATATTCATGAAAAAGGAAAATTTACATCTCAACCTCAACCTAATCCTAAAAATCAAAATCAAGAATTAAAAAATGAAAAAATTGATCAAATAAAATTTGTTATTACCCTTAGAAGTGGTAAAATAGTTAATGATCCATATAGTAATGAAAACAAGGATCATTTAAAATCAAAGAGTAAGGATGATAATCCTGATACTTTTGAGAATGATGATACCTTAAATTTTAAGAATAATATGGTGAACGATAAATCATCTGAAATAGTAAATAAGTCAAATAAACCTCCACCATTTCCTCATGCATTAACAAATCATAAAAAACAAAAAAGTGATTCTGATACCTATGAAGTTTTTAAACAAGTGAAGATAAATATTCCATTATTAGATGCTATTAAACAAGTACCTTCTTATGCAAAATTTTTAAAAGACTTATGTACTGTGAAGAGAAAATTGCATGTTTAGAAAAAAGCATTTTTGGCTGAACAAGTAAGTTCTATTCTTCAAAATAATTCTAGTTTAAAATATAAAGATCCTGGTTGTCCAACAATTTCATGTATTATTGGAGAAAATAAAATTTAAAAAGCTTTGTTGGATTTGGGAGCAAGTGTGAATTTACTTCCTTATTCAGTTTATGAAAAACTTAATTTAGGAGAATTAAAACCCACTTCTGTTACTCTCTTACTGGCGGATAGGCCAATCAAAATACCTAGAGGTATTGTAGAAGATGTGTTGGTTCAAGTTGATAAATTCATATATCCTGTAGATTTTATTGTTTTGGATACACAACCAATAGAAGTACATAATAAAATTCCAGTAATATTGGGACGACCATTTCTAGCAACTTCAAATGTTTTAATTAATTTTCGAAATGGAATATTAAAATTGTCTTTTGAAAATATGACTCTAGATGTAATGCACATGGGCTGTTCCCGATTGGTCTTAAGTCCCCTCACGGTTATCCCATTACCCATTACTCATAGAATTTCTCCAGCCCAGGCACTGGAGTTTTTACCTCCCCAGGATTAGAACCCAAGACCTCCTGGGTTGCTGCCAAGATCTATATAAATCCAGGAGGTCTTGGGTTCTAATCCTGGGGAGATAAAACCTCCAGTGCCTGGGCTGGAGAAATTCTATGAGTAATGGGTAATGGGATAACCGTGAGGGGACTTAAGCCCAATCGGGAACAGCCCATGTGCATTACAAAAAAAGGCGCCTTTTTTTTAGATCAAATTATAGAAAATTAAATGATGCAACTAGAAAAGATCATTTCCCACTACCATTTTTAGATCAAATTCTAGAAAAGTAGCAGGAAATTCTTATTACTATTTTCTTGATGGTATTCGGGGTATTATCAGATACATATATCATTAGAAGATCAAGAAAAAACTACTTTTACTTGTCCTTTCGGAACTTTTGCATTTAAAAGAATGTCATTTGGTTTATGTAATGCTACGGCTACTTTTCAAAGATGCATGTTAAGTATTTTCAGTTATATGATTGAAGAATATGTAGAAGTTTTTGTGGATGATATAACTGTTTTTGGAAACTCATTTGAAAATTGTCTTAAAAATCTAGAAGAAGTATTAAAAAGATGTGAAGAAAAAAATTTTGTTTTAAATTGGGAAAAATGTCATTATATGATCAAATCTGGGATTGTTTTAGGACATGTGATATCTGAAAAAGGAATTGAAGTTGATAAAACCAAAGTTGATGTTATTGCTAATTTAACATCACAAAAAACGGTCAAAGAAGTTCGATCATTCTTGGGTCATGCAGGATTTTATAGAAGGTTTATAAAAAATTTCAGCATAATATTTAAACCAATTTCAAATCTTTTAACAAAAGATACACAATTTGAATGGACTCAGAAATGTGAAAATGCTTTTAAAAAAATTATTAATCTTTTAGTTACATCACCTATTTTACAACCTCCAAATTGGTCTTTACCATTTGAATTAATGTGTGATGCAAGTGATTATACTATAGGAGCTGTGTTAGGACAAAGAAAAGAAGGAAAACCTTATGCAATCTATTATGCTAGTAAAACCTTAAATAGTGTCCAAATAAATTATTCAACAACTGAAAAAGAATTACTTTCAGTAGTATTTGCATTAGATAAGTTTCGATCTTATTTAATTGGTTCTACTACTATTGTTTACACCGATCATTCTGCCATAAAATATTTATCAAATAAACAAGATGCTAAGCCAAGATTAATACGGTGGATTTTATTGCTACAAGAATTTGATATTATAATTAAAGATAAAAAAGGAAAATAAAATGTTGTAGCCGATCATTTATCTAGAATAATGACTGAATCATCTCATAATGAAATACTAATAAATGAAAATTTTCCAGATGATCAGTTGTTTTATGCTACTATTAAGCCCTGGTTTGCTAACATTGTAAATTTTCTTGTGACAAATAAAATGCCTTCTCATTGGAATTCACAGGATAATAATAAATTCTTGATAGAAGTTAAAAAATTTTATTGGGATGATCCTTACTTATTTAAGTATTGTGCTGACCAAATTTTTCGACGATGCATTCCCGACAATGAAGTAAGTAATGTTATTAAATTTTGTCATTCTGAAGCATGTGGAGGTCATTTTTCATCCAATTAAACAGCTACAAAAATCTTACAATGCGGATTTTATTGGCCGTCTTTATTCAAAAATACGCATTTATTTTGCAAATCTTGTGAAAACTGTCAGAAGATGGGATCAATTTCAAAACGAAACATGATGCCTTTAAATCCAATCATAATTATTGAAATATTTTATAGTTGGGGGATAGATTTTATGGGTCCATTTCCATTATCTTTTGGATATACGTACATTTTGGTCGGTGTTGATTATGTTTCAAAATGGATTGAAGCAATTGCATGCAGAACTAATGATCATAAAGTTGTTACAAAATTTTTAAAAGAAAATATTTTTAGCCGATTTGGAATACCTAGAGCAATAATTAGTGATGGGGGAAGTCATTTTATAAATAAATCATTTTCTTCTTTGCTAAGAAAATATGGCATTACACATAAAATTTCTACCCCATATCATCCTCAAAGTAATGGTCAAGTTGAACTTACAAATAGAGAAATAAAACAAATTTTAGAAAAAACAGTTAATCCAAATCGAAAAGATTGGTCTTTGAGATTAACTGATGCATTATGGGCATATAGAACTGCATTTAAAACATCATTAGGGATGTCACCATATAGGTTAGTTTTTGGTAAGCATTGTCATTTACCGGTTGAACTTGAACATAAAGCTTATTGGGCAATTAAAGCATTTAATATTATTTTAGATGATGCATCTAAATTAAGAAAATTGCAAATAAATGAACTTGAAGAATTAAGAAATGATGCATATGAAAATTCAAAGATTTATAAAGATAAAACTAAAGCATTTCATGATAAAAATATTATGAGAAAGTCATTTGAAAATGGACAAAAAATTTTGCTTTATAATTCTCGTTTGCATTAATTTCCAGGTAAACTAAGATCGAGGTGGTCAGGACCATTTATAGTCAAATTTGTTTATCCACATGGTGCTGTTGATATTGAAAATCCTAAAAATAATGACGTGTTTAAAGTTAATGGGCAAAGACTTAAGCATTTTATAGAAAATGAAATTCTTAATAATGAGTTTTTGCCTTTATATGATCCACAATAGTTGTTTGATATTTTCATTTTGTTTTGCAGATTCTAGTTCATTTCCCGGTTAAGTGGCGGATAACGGTACTCCGTGACTGTTTAAGTCGGTTTCTTCAGTTTTCCCAAAATAATTGAAATATATATAATAATAATAATAATATGGATGCGTGTATTATGAATCTTCGTAAATATTTTGCTTGTTTATCTGATAATGCGTTGAAAAAAATTTATAAAGCTAGATGTGAGCGGCTAAGGTTGATGATGTCGTATGACATACCGAATGATGTCCGTTTGATAATTGAAGCAAAAGTCCGATTGGTTGGGGAAGCAAGTGAATTCATATGCCAGGATTTGGTAAAAGCACATATGCCAAAAAGCGAAGAGCTAAACGTATAGGTGGATGTCATAAATGTGCAAGGTGGACTTGTAAGGGAAAATGCAAAAATGTTGGAATGACATCAATGAATAGAGAAGATAAAATTTTATTCATTAAGAATGGTCTGAGTAAAGAGCCATTGGATAATTTTCTAGAGGTTCTTGATACGCATTCTAGTGGATACGTGCAAAATGAACTTCTTAAACTATAGTGGCAATTTCAACAGGAGGAATATCAATATGGACGGTGGAATCAGCCTTACAAAGATTCTACTGTAGTAACGCATATCTATTTAGATAAGTAAATATATATACAAAATTTCGTCTTGGGAATCTGACGTTAAAAGACCCTGTTTGCCAATTTATAAGAAAATTGGATGGGAAACATATCCTCGACTCATAGTAGGCGTTGAAGCCGTTACTGAACGTAAAATCAGAGGAAGATGTGATCCACAATCACAACTACGCTGTATATACTTGTTTTAATTTTGTCATTTTTTATTTTCTTTTTATAATAATAATTTCCTGTTCAAATATTGACTTTTGGCATGTTACGCTTAACAGAAAACATATTTCTCAACATGTCAACGTCCACGGTAAGTAAAATCAAAAATATTTGTGTATTTTGTGGATTTAGTGCAGGAAAAGATTCAATTTATGAAGAAGTAGCAGAAAATCTTGGAATAACACTTGCTAAAAAAAAGATTCATTTGGTATATGGTGGTGGTGAAGTTGGCCTCATGGGAAAAGTTGCAAAAGCTGCGCATGCAGGTGGAAGTGAAGTTTTAGGCATTATTCCGATTACCTTAGCCAATCTTACAGGACCAACAATAGGAGAAGAAATGAAAGTGGACAACATGTATGAACGAATTACTCAAATGATTGAACATTCAGATGCTTTCATTGCTTTGCCAGGAGGTTTCGGTACTTTGGAAGAAATATTTCATATTATTTGTTGGGCACAATTAAATATCCACAATAAGCCAATTGGTTTGTTAAATGTTAACAATTATTATGATAAACTGTTATCGTTTCTTGATGATGTTGTGGAACAGGGATTTATTTCATTAGCTTCGCGAAGGATGTTAGTTTCTGCTACAAGTGAAGGTGAACTTATTGATTTACTGCAAGGATTTAGTCATGAACCAGATCCATCCTTATCTCAACTTAATTGGCCAACATCCAAGAGTAAGAAAAGAAAATAAGAAAAGAAAATTCATGTGATGCTAAACTTGTGATTCAACGGTATGTTTTAATGTTTTTCTTTAAGGTATGAATAATTTCTTCTTCTTCTTCTTCTCCTCTTATTTTTTTTATAAAAAAAATTAAAATATATACTTATATATAGTAATAATAATAATAATTTTTAGTTCAATATCGAGTAAGGTGTCAGTAAAATGCACCTGAGACTTATTAGTTAATAATTATTGGAAAATCACAATACACTAGATTTTAATATTCATTATATTCAAAATAAAGACTAAAAAAAATTAGTTTTTCATATGTACCAATTTATATATATATTTTGATCAATTAATATAAAAAATATAATAGACGTGTTTATAATTGTATGTATTTTCAAAAAAAAAATAATTTCTAATTTTTTTATGAGAATATAGTTAAAAGATATGGTTTGTATGGTTGTTAACATGTATAATTTAAAGAATTCTTTTGTAAAAGTATAATATATACTCACACATCTTTTGTGAGTGAGTGGTGAGAAATTAGAAAACAATTAATAAACTTTTATTGATTCTTAAAAAATGGTTAATTACAAGAATATAACTCCCCTAAAAAAATTATTTATTGAAAAAAAAAAGAAAAAAGAAGTAAATATATAACGGACTGCAAAATACTTTATTCATTGTAATTTTTTTTAGATTTGATTGATGTACTATCAATGTGTTCTAAAAACATCAATATTGTGTTCAAAAAAAAAAAACAAACAAACAAAAAGATTTGTTTGTGCTAGATAAGTTTCAAAGATAGTCGGATGTATCCGTTATATAAATGTTTATATATATACATATATATATACATATATATATATAAATATATATATATATATATTTATGGTAGAATGTTTGGATAAAAAATTTTATGTTATTGTAAAATTTTGCAGTCACGTTATTAAAAAAAAAACAATAAATAAAAAAAAAGAAAAGAAAAAAGGGTGATTTTATTCTTTGTAAATTTTCCTATTTTGTTTTCAATATTAGTTTAATTAATTGTCTGCTTTAATACTTAGTCTTTTTCAATGAGAGTTAATATTCATTCCAACTCCATGAGTGAAAACTAGCTATTCCTTAAACATTTTGACTTGAAAGAATATATGGAGTTGAGGCTTTTACAATAATATTCTTGATATTATACATGTTATGGTAGGTGGTGTGAATTATATTTTTGACTATATTATTATAAAAAATTTAGAAATTTAAAAAAAAATTATATATATATTGTTACTTTATATATTATGTGAAAATAAGAATAAAAACATATCTAATTATATATTATTATATTAAACGAAAATATATATATATAAATCGGTATGATTTTGTTTTTAATGAATATGTTTGTATTTGAATATATAAAAGGAATAAAGAATCTAAGTTGTGATTTTCCGATAAATTTTATTACTAAGGGACTAGTAATAAGATAGTGTGGGGGTGTGATAAAATTTAAAATTAATAATTTATTATATGTTAAAACCTGTATTTTAAAATTTAAGTTTCATTAAAATTATAAAATTATGTTATTTTAGTATTGTTTGTTTATATTTAATTGTCTTACTAAATATGTTTTATTTTCAGGTTTTCTACGTGTTAGTAAAATAATGATAACTCAAGCTAGAAAATTCAAATGGAGGTGAATCAAACATGTTTGGAATCCTTGACAAATTATCTACAACTTTGCAGAAGACATTATTGCCTAAAAAGTTCATTAAGATGATCAAATTGTGCAAATATCAAAAGGAGGTCAAATTTACTTTTACTATGACCAGCATATAGTAAAAAAATAATAACTATTTAAATATTTAACCAAAGGAGGTGAACCAAGTGGCCAAATTCATCTACAGACAATTCCCCACATGTTTGTGGTTTTGAGCAGAGTCAAATTCGGTGATTAAAGTCGTGGAACAAAGCATTGAAAGAAGGGACATGGAATTGAACTTGGAGGAGACAAAGAAAACTATTACAACTACATGGCATTAATAAAAATTTTGACCCTTTCTCTCATTTGGCCTATAAATAGAGGCCTTGGACTAGCTTGAGGATCATTCTATCTCATTGTAAAATATAGTGCGAGTGTGTATCAAAGTTCTAAGTTCCAATATATTTTCTTTCATGTTCTCAACTATGAGTGATATTTTAGTGTTGATCAAAAGTAAGATTATGGCATGCTAAATCTATTATGTCAAGCTGAAGAGGATGCATTCCTGGTGAAGTAAGATTGTTTATATTTTGTATATTCTTTCTTTATTTCTTTTCATTTAGCTAACTTATTTTTATTGTAGGTATAAAAATGAATTATTTGTTGTTATCAATTTACATCAATGCTTGATACCATTAAAGTGGTTATCTTGATTTGTTGTTTAATTTTGATACAATAAATATTTCATCACTTATTATTATTATTATTATTATTATTATTATTATTATTATTATTATTATTATTATTATTATTATTATTATTATATATATATAAATATATATTTATATAATAATATCATAATATTTCATTTAGACGATAGCATGGCTCTGCCGGTTGTTCTAAATGAAATATTATGATTTAATACTAACATCTAACAATCTAACTGTTGAGGATCGAAGTTGAGTTTAGAGGGGGGGGGTGAATAAACACTACTCTTTTTTCGTTCTGATGAGGTACTAAAATCCTGTTAAGGATAGTAGTTGATCTTATGCGAATACTTTCACCTGATTACAATAAATCGTGCGGAAATAATCTGATGAAGTAGTTGAAAAACAATAAAACAGTAGGCAGCAGTTGTTTATGGAAGTTCGAAGATAAACTCTTCTACGTCTCCCCTTCTTTTGTTTCCAGAAGGTTTAACTAAAAGACTTTGGATATTACAGTACAACTCTTGTACACACCCACTTTAGAAGGACTTACACCTCAGCCTACTGAAACTCTTAGTTTCTCAACTCACAAGAATGCGAAACACAAAGTTTTGAAGAGACTCTTCTCAGATTACAGAGTCTTCTGACAAAGTATAAATGATGTAAAGATTGTGAAGAGTGTAAGAATCAGTAGCACAAGATGATCTTCAAAAAATCAGATATAAGCTATGAAGCGTGTGCTACTTTTCTTTGTGTTGAACTTTTAAATACTCAAGGAATTTTGATATTCGTCTGATAAGAGAGAAGCTTTGTTCCTTGAAGAATGATAATAAGCTAAGTGTCGTGTCGAACAAGGATTTGATCCAAGTATATATAATCGACTGAGTTCAACGTTCACAATCAGAGTATGTCTTCAGATAACTGATACAATCAGCTTTATTACCGAAAGAAGTTCCTGCAGAAAATCTATAAAACAATCAGTCTTGTTTTATACTTAATTGGGTAAACTGCATTAAATGACTCCGTATAGTATTTAATGCTGCAATTAATACTAGTACTAGGAACTCTTTAACGGTAACAATTAAGATAGCAACGTTAGAAAACGTTCTCTACTGGTTTTGTATTGTTATATCTTTCTACTGGTTTAGTTATAGTAGATCAACATCTACTGATAAGTTATACTATTGTTCTGGTCTGCTGGTCTACTGGTCTTAGTTATCATCGCCACAATAAAATTCATGTCTAACAATTTTCCCCTTTGTGGTGATGCCAAAACCTAAACAGTAGAAAGTCGTTAAGTAAAACAGATAATCATTTCAACAAAAGGATAATGTCAATAAAGTATTAAGATAAAAAAAAATCAATCGGTTCCAATATCCCTGTAAATGATTTCTTCATTCTGAGGTTCTTGATCTCTTCTGTTAGAAGGTTCAGCCTCATCTTCTGGTTGCCTAGCTCTTGCTTGATCTCCTCTACCTTCTCTATCTTCTCCCTTTTTGGCATCAGCGGCAACCACATGGGCAAAGAGGTCATTCAGTCTGCCGGAAATATTTTGAATGCCATCGGTTAGCATCTCCAGATACGGGGTCTGAGAAGAGATGCGATTATCCAATGCAGTGATAGATTGATTTTGAGAGTCAATCTTGGCATCCAAAAGTTCCACAGAAGTAGACAGTGATCGAAAGAGATCATCATGATCAGTGATTCGAGTGAGTATATCATTTTGAGCAAGCATGATGGTACCGTGAGTTCTTGATATAGCTTGTCTGAAAACGACGGTTTCAACATACATCTTGTCCATGGTCTCCGCCGTGTTATAGATGTGTTTGCCCATTCGTTCTCTGAAAGATTGAGCACCACTGAATTCCGAAATGTTTTCACAAGATATACGTTTCACTAAATCAGATATGTTGTTGAGTTCTCGTTGTAGAGACTCAATATGATATTCCAGGTTAAATGCATCTGATTCCGGGGAGGGAGTTCGCGCAAGAATGCGTTGTTTAATCTCAGAAAGACGAGAGTTCGTCTCAGTCAGAACAGGATGAGAGACAGTCAACGCAGTAGAAACAAGATTAACATTCATCAAGGCAGTAGAAGGAGCAGGGTCTGCTGTGCTTTCTGCTGGAATTGCAGAAACAGTAGGTTCATCAGCAATCATGGGAAGAGCAATTTCTTCAGTAGGAACGGCCAAGTCAGAGGCCAAAGCTTCTTCCGTTGGTGCAATAACAGCCTGTGAATCTGATGGTGCATCAGCAGAAGGTGCAGAAGGCTGATCCAAAAGAATGTTCATTTCTGCTTGATGAGCAGCATAAAACATCTCTAAATTCGGCAGTAAAGAAGTAGCATCTGGTTCTGCTATTTGTTGCCCTGAGTTAGAAGAAACAGAAGGTTGCAATGCCGTTGCTGCTTCCAGAGTAGTAGAGACTGAAGGGACAATCGATTCAATGACTTCCTCAACCAAAGCCAGTTCATGTACGGACAATAGTGATGAGGACGGAATGGGCCTTGTTGGAGATGCAGGAGTACTAAGAGCAGAAGCCTTTGGGGAGGCTGTAGTCCTTTCCTCAACTGTCTGATTCTGTTGAAAGATTGGGACAAGGCCAACATGATAGACAATAGGCTCTCCAAAGCCTTGTTCTTGAGCAAGAAGTTGCTCACTCATCTGCTTTAACCTGTCAGATAGAATCATAATAACATTTTGATCCTCAACAGCACTAGGAACAACAGGATCAAAATTTGATGGAAGAACTTTCAGAACCGATTCTAATTTCTGATATTTCAGCTGATCGAGGATGAAATTCCTTCTTCGCAAGGCTTCGATGACATTTTCTGTTTTTGCCAGCTGAAAAATCTTCTTTTTTGCATTCATCATCTTGCCATAATTCCCATTTGTTTTGAAGTAAGAAAAAGAGTGGAATAGTCGGACAGTATGCCATTCATCAAAGAAACGCATGTCATCGTTTGCAGAGGTCTCAATCTCGGCTAGATGAAGATCAACGCCGGTGGTGACAGTGGTCTTGTGACCAAAAATAGGTGGTTCTTCAACCATTTTCCCTTTGTCTTTGACAGAAGATGAAATAGGCATGATAGGTCGAAAAGCAGAAGACCCGCTTGCTGGTTCTCGAAGAACTATTCCAGATGTTGGCTTGAAAACAGTAGCAGTAGAAGGTGCTGAAATAGATGCAGTAGCGTGTGCAGTCGAAGAAGCAGTTGATCGAGCAGAAGGAACCGCTTCTGGAAAGACCTGTCGAATAGGTACTTTCTCAATTTCAGACAGTGCTGCTGTCTTCTTAATCTTAAGAATGGTGCGCGGTTTCTTCTTGGCTGGGGTTGGCACTGCTGGTTGAACAGCAGCAGCAGACTCTTCTGATGCTATTTTGTCTGAATCCTTCGAAATAACCACTCGTTTCTTTGAAATTTTCTTTTGAGGTTTTGAAGCCTCAGAAGCAGTTTCCCCAATTTCCTTCTTCAACGCAACAAACTCCGCCACGGTTGGCTTAGGCCTTAAAGCCAGTACATTTGCAGCATCAATCATGGTGACTGAAGTAGCATCTAGATCACTGGTAGAGGCAGAACCAGCATCCTTGAGCATAGCGCTGATCTGAACAGCAAAACCCGAACTCCTCCTGACAACCATATCCTTCATAATTCTGAAAATAAAATGACTCCAGTCCACCTTAATCCCCTTAGTGATGGCAGTCATTACTTGAACCTTCTCCTTCGTCAACTTGTCGAAGGTGCCAGCTTTGATCAAAATAGCTTTAGCCACAATATCGGCCAGAATCTGATATTCTATTTTGAGCAATTTCTTGTGACAAGAAGGAGACACTTCTTCTCCAGATGCTGAGAAAGAGCTGAGTGCAACAGACATATCTGTCTTGGAAATATCAGAAAGTTCAGACGTACCAGAAAGTGGAAGGAGGAAGGTTGCTCCTAAGTGTGCGGCATCAATAGAGATAGATGCATCTCCTTGAGTATGAACAATCCTTCCTTCTTGCAATGTTGCTTTAGCGTAAAATTCCAGAAGAGCATTTTTGTAAATATGCTTCCAGGAATTTCCTGAGTCCCGATTTTTCAATATCCGGAACATTTTCATGAGATTCTCATCCTTGATGTTGAGAACCGAAGCAAAGTTAACTTGATAAGCGTTAAGAGTGTATGCTCCAGCCATTTCTGTATGTAGATAAAATTTGATAAACTTTGCAGTAGTTAGAGATGATATGAGAGAAAGCAGTAGCTGAATAACGATAGATATGAAACAGTAAAGGTGAAAAGGTGAAATTTGAAATAGATATACAGCCGTCAAATAAACATAAAGACACGTGTCAGTATGTTCTTGATTGAGTGTTTGAAAAGTTTTGCAGAAACTGTCAGAAATACGAATGATTTAAAAATTTTGAAAAAGGGCGGGCTGTCCAGACGGTTACTAATAAAATCAGAAGAGGATTTGTCATTTTATGATAACGTCTGCTGGAAGTTTCAGGGTGCTGAAATATTTAAGCACTTTGACAAAAAACCAGCAGACATGAAGTTTTATCGAAAAGACAAACATTATCTCTGTTTTCTGAAAAGGTGTCAAACTCTTAGTCTGACTAAAATACTGTTCCCCCTCGGTAAATGCAATTAATAAGTGGTCATAATTGCGACAAGTGACTCTTGGCCATCTCTCAATCTGAGGCGTTGAAAATGAACAGTCGCAATCTTGCGATTCGCAAGAGTCTTTGTTCCCTCTATAAATACCTGCATATCTTGAACGAAGTTAAACAGATGAACTTCAAAAATGAAAACTCAAGTAAAAAGAGAGTTAGAGTTAGATTCAGGAGTCGAAGCAAAACTGTTCAGAGAGAAGTTTGAGGATATCATTATTTTCGTAATGATCCTTGGAATACACTTCTGGAGTTGTAGTCTCCACAGTCAAGCAGATCTGTTGCTTCGATTGAGTTTGAAATGTAGCATCGATTTCTTCCAGAAGCATGCTAATGCAATAAGAGAGTGCTGGTGGATTGATGATGCTGAAATCCTTTATGATGCCCTGTAAGGCATCTAAAAATTACATTAGTGCTGACAAGACCCAAGCTTGCTAGATTCTTTCTAGGCCTTGAGCTTGCTGGATTCTCTTGTTCCTGTTGAAGTACTTTGCAAGCAAATAACAGAGAACTCCTATTACTGAAGACAAAAGCTAAATGTAACGCTACTGGTTAAATATCATTGAAGATCTACTGATTTTACTTTTGCATCGTGTAATGTATTGAAATGGTTTCTAATAAAGTTCCAGTTTACGTATCTGACTTTCCTTCTAATTTTCTGCAAATATCTTACTGTTAGTTCAATACAATAAATAAGAGAGTAAGAATAAAAGTTAACTAAGAATCAGAAAATAATCAAGTTAAATCTATCAAACCAAGAGAATTACGAAAGTAAGAAAACTTATTTTCTGGTAAGGGTTTTGTGAAGATATCTGCTGTTTGTTGATCAGTAGAAACATATTCCAGACGAATGTTCTTCTTCTGCACATGATCTCTAATAAAGTGATGTCTGATGTCTATGTGCTTCGTTCTGGAATGAAGTACTGGATTTTGTGTGATTGCAATTGCACTAGTATTGTCACAGAATATAAGTGATTCGGAGGCTTGAATCCCATAGTCTCTTAACTGTTGTTGAATCCACAGTATCTGAGAGCAGCAGCTTCCAGCAGCCAGATATTCTGCTTCTGTAGTAGATGTGGCTATGGAAGTCTGTTTCTTGCTAAACCAGGATATTAGCCTATCACCAAGAAATTGACAAAACCCACTTATGCTTTTTCGGTCTAGTTTGCAATCTGCATAATCAGCATCTGAATATCCAATAAGATTTAACGATGAATCATTGGGATACCATAAGCCGACATTTTGAGTTCCTTTCAAGTACTTCAAAATACGTTTAGCAGCAATATAATGAGATTGTTTGGGGTTAGATTGAAATCTAGCACAAATGCAAACAGCAAACATGATATCTGGTCTGCTGGCAGTTAAATATAATAATGAACCAATAAGACCTCGATACTGAGTTACCTCTACTGGAATACCACTTTCATCTTTATCAAGCTTAACAGATGAGCTCATTGGAGTAGAAGCAGCAGAGCATGCTTACATTCCAAACTTTTTCAGAAGCTCCTTGGTGTACTTGGCTTGATTTATAAAGATTCCAGTATCTGATTGCTTAATCTGTAATCCTAGGAAGAATGTTAATTCTCCCATCATACTCATTTCGAATTTATCCTGCATCAATTTTCCAAATTTTGCACAAAATTTGGGGTTAGTTGACCCAAAAATAATATCATCAACATAGATCTGTACTAAAAGAATGTGCTTATTCTTGACTAAAGTAAATAAAGTTTTATCTACTGCTCCAATGGTAAAATCATGATCAATAAGAAATTGAGATAGAGTGTCATACCATGCTCTGGGTGCCTGTTTTAAATCATATAATGCTTTGTGTAATTTAAATACATGATGAGGAGAGAAATGATCGATAAAATCTGGAGGTTGTTCGACGTATACTTTTTTTTGTAAAAGACCATTTAGAAAAGAACTTTTCACATCCATTTGATATACTTTGCAATTCTTGAAAGCAGCAAAGGCTAAGAATATTCTGATTGTTTCGAGCCTTGCTACTGGTGCATAAGTCTCATCAAAGTCTATGCCTTCTTCTTGTCTGAAGCCTTGAGCTACCAATCTAGCTTTATTTCTCACCACTGTGCCTTCTTCATTGAGTTTGTTTCTGAATACCCACCGAGTTCCAATGACAGCTTGGTGAGATGGTTTAGGTACTAGAAACCAAACTTCATTACGTTTGAATTGATTCAGCTCTTCTAGCATGGCTTCAATCCAACTAGGATCCAGAAGAGCTTCTTCAATTTTCTTTGGTTCATCCTGAGATATAAAAGCAGCATGCATGTATTCATTAAGCATTTGCCTTCTGGTTCTCAAAGGCGCTGCTGGATTACCAATAACCAATGATGGAGGATGAGATTTTATCCAGATAAACGGATTTAAATGGACATCTTCCTGATTTGATATGTTAAGATTGTCTTCTACAGAACCAGTAGTAGGTTCTTGAACATCTTCTGCTGGTATTGGTAGATCCAGGTTCTATACTTCTGGTTCCACTATTGGTATGTCTGGTTCTGGATTTTGAAGATCCTTGGTATTTGCTTCTACATCATCTTCACTGTCAATTTCCAAGTGAATCCTGTCTAACATGTTACTTAAATCAGATATGTTAGAAATTTCAGCACTGCTGTCTTCATCGAAGACAACATGAATCGATTCTTCAACATTAAGAGTTCTATTGTTGAAGATTCTGAAAGCTCTGCTTACAGCAGAGTAACCAAGAAATAATCCAGCATCTGATTTTGAGTCGAATGCAGTCAAATGATTTTTGCAATTATTTAGTACAAAACATTTGCAACCAAACACATGAAAATAAGATACGTTAGGCTTCTTCCCTTTCAATATTTCATACGGAGTGTGATTGTGTCTTTTGTTGACCATAGATCTGTTTTGCGTGTAACAAGCAGTTTTGATTGCTTCAGCCGAGAAGCGCTGAGAAATGTCTGCATCTGCTAGCATTGTTCTAGCTGCTTCTTTTAGAGTTCTATTTCTCCTCTCAGCTACTCCGTTTTGTTGAGGTGTTCTGGCAGCTGAATATTCATGATGAATTCCCTGCTCATTCAAATATAATTCAAGATACTTGTTAGTGAACTCAGTGCCCCGATCACTTCTGATTTTAATGATGGTAGAAGATTTTTCATTCTGAATCCTTTTCAGAAGCTTGATCAAGAGACTACTGGTTTGATCTTTTCCTGCGAGAAATATTACCCAAGTGAATCTAGAGAAATCATCAATAACAACAAGAGTATATTTCATTCCCCCTAAGCTCATGATGGGGATAGGACCAAATAGATCCATATGCAGTAGTTCCAGACATCTTGAAGTTGATTTGCTATCTTTGTTCTTGAAACTGGATCTTATCTGTTTCCCAAGTTGACAAGTAGAATAAACATGATTTTTAACAAAATTAATATCAGGTAATCCATCAACTATATTCTGCTTCTTGAGATAATTGATTGACTTGAAATTCAGATGATTCAATTTCTTGTGCCATAGCCAGTGTTTATTGCTAAGAGAGGCAACTAAGCATGTAGGAGTATTGACATGATTTGAGTTACAGGAGACTCTGTAAGTGTTGCCTTCTCTCTTTCCGGTTAACACAGTAGTTTCAGCAGAATCTTTAACTATACATGAATGCTTCTGAAAAGCTACAGAATAACCATTATCACATAGTTGACTAATGCTGATTAAATTGTAACAAAGATTGTCAACTAGTAACACGTCATTAATAGTGATGTTACCATGGATAATCTTATCCTTACCCATGGTTCTACCTTTTGAGTTGTCTCCAAAAGTTATCTTTGGTTCAGTACAACTCACTATCTCAGAAAGTAGGTTTTTCTGTCCAGTCATGTGTCTGGAACATCCACTGTCCAGATACCATGTAGAGTTACTGATTTCTGCTTCCTTCTGCTGTTCCTGCAAACACAAATTTTAGTATCTGGTACCCAAATCTATTTGGGTCTAAGCCTTATCAGTCCTTTGGGAACCCACATTTGTACAATTCTTGGTGACTTTGTACATCGGGTATCCAAAGATGTGTGTGCAACAGAAGGTCTGTTATTTCTAACAGTATGCATATCAAAATGTTGTTCTTCCCTTCTGTTTCTGTTTTCCAGTCTGTATCTCTTCTGAACAGGTTTAGAGTTGTAGTACTGGTAGTTTTTAACCTTCATAGGATGTTGTCTTCGAGAGTTGAATTCTTTTCTGAATCTAGAACTCTGGTTAACTTTTTCCTTAGGTTTAACGTAACCCAGACCATAGTGCATTCTTCTGTTCGTCAGATTTACATTCCTTTCAACTGAAGCAGTAGGTACTTCTGGTTTCTGTACCACGCTGGATTTTACAAAGTGAATGTATTTCCCTTTGCATGTTTCCAGTGTTGGCTTAATATTCGTTTCAGAAGTACCTTCATTATTACAAAAACCGAGACCACTCCTATCTCTTGACTGTTTTTGTAATTCTTGCATATTTTCCAATGAAACAGAAGACTTGTTCCAAGCATTAACCAGTAGCGACAACTTCTGGTTTTCAGAAAGCACCTTCTGGTAATCTGCATTGGCTCTTTCATTCTCAGTTATTAATTTACTCATCTTAACTTGTAAATCATTGCAGCTGTCTACTTGCAAGCAAGTTAACTTACTGTTCTGATTCTTTAAGTTCTGATTTTCAATCTTAACTTCTTCAAATGATTGAGAAAGTCTGGAATACTCTTTTACCATTTCATGTAGTGCATCAATCAAATCAGTTCGTGTAAATTCATCAGAGTCAAAATCAAATACCTCTCCAGATGTTGAGGTTGAGTCATTGTCCGCCATTAGACATTTGACTTCTTCTGCATCACTATCACTGGAATGACTTTCTGAGTCAGATGACACAGAACTAGAGTCCGCCCACTTAGATTTGATTTCTTCGGCAATCATCGCTTTTCGATCTCTTCTGGACTTTTTGTCATTCCTCTTGTGATCCTTTCTCTTTTGGTCATCCTTCTTTGGTTTAGGACAATCTGCAATGAAGTGACCTATCTTTCCACAGTTAAAGCATCCCATATCACCAGATGGTGAATCTTTCTTGAAGTTGCAATTGGGACCCTGATAAGTTCGATGGTTCTTATTCATGAACATGGAGAATTTCTTTACAAATAAGGACATAGCGTCACTAGTGATTTGTTCAGCAGTCTTCTCCAATGTATTGTCAATGATTACGGTTGGTAATGCCTGAGGTACAACTGCAGCAGCAGTAGAAGAGGTAGAGGCAGTAGCAGTAAAAGCAGTAGCAGTAGCAGCAAGAGCCTTGGTGGGTAGGCTTGAAGGCTCTTCTCCACTTCTCACTTCCAATTCGAACTCGTAGGCTTTCAGATCTGCAAATAAGTCGTGCAGTTCCAATTTGTTCAAGTCTTTGGATACTCTCATAGCCATTGTTTTAACATCCCATTCTCTGGGTAAAGCTCTCATCACCTTGAGGGCTATTTCTCTATTGTTATACTCTTTACCCAGAGCTGTTAGCTCATTTACCAGGCTGCTGAATCTTTCATCAAACTCATTTAGAGTTTCACCAGCTCTTATTTTCAGATTTTCAAACTTCTGCATTGTTATAGACAGTTTGTTTTCTTTCGTTTGCTCATTTCCTTCACATATCTAAATGAGCTTTTCCCAAATATCCTTTGCAGTAGAACACATTTTAATCTTGCTAAAAGTGTTCTTGTCGAGAGTTTTATACAATATATCCTTCGCCACATTATCAAGATTGGCCTTTTTCTTATCTTCACTGGTCCATTCGCTTCTTGATTTTTCAACCATCTGTGGTGCACCGTCAGTAACAGCAACAGCTGTGTTAGGCTTTAATATTTTCAGTGGACCATCTGTGATGACATACCACATGTCATCATCTTGTGCTGCAAGATGAGCTTGCATCCTTATCTTCCAATCATCAAAATCTTCTTTAGAGAACATAGGGATCTTGCTGAAGTGTGCCATTTGTTGTAGTTTTTCACAAACAAGAATAACCCGCTCTGATACCAATTTTTGAGGATCGAAGTTGAGTTTAGAGGGGGGGTGAATAAACTCTACTCGTTTTTCGTTCTGATGAGGTACTAAAATCCTGTTAAGGATAGTAGTTGATCTTATGCGAATACTTTCACCTAATTACAATAAATCGTGCGGAAACAATCTGATGAAGTAGTTGAAAAACAATAAAACAGTAGGCAGCGGTTGTTTATGGAAGTTCGAAGATAAACTCTTCTACGTCTCCTCTTCTTCTATTTCCAGAAGGTATAACTAAAAGACTTTGGATATTATAGTACAACTCTTGTACACACCCACTTTAGAAGGACTTACACCTCAGCCTACTGAAACTCTTAGTTTCTCAACTCACAAGAATGCGAAACACAAAGTTTTGAAAAGACTCTTCTCAGATTACAGAGTCTTCTGACAAAGTATAAATGATGTAAAGATTGTGAAGAGTGTAAGAATCAGTAGCACAAGATGATCTTCAAAAGATCAGATATAAGTTATGAAGCGTGTGCTACTTTTCTTTGTGTTGAACTTTTAAATACTCAAGGAATTTTGATATTCGTCTGATAAGAGAGAAGCTTTGTTCCTTGAAGAATGATAATAAGCGAAGTGTCGTGTCGAACAAGGATTTGATCCAAGTATATATAATCGGCTGAGTTCGATGTTCACAATCAGAGTATGTCTTCAGATAACTGATACAATCAGCTTTATTACCGAAAGAAGTTCCTGCAGAAAAGCTATAAAACAATCAGTCTTGTTTTATACTTAATTGGGTAAACTGCATTAAATGACTCCGTATTGTATTTAATGCTGCAATTAATACTAGTACTAGGAACTCTTTAACGGTAACAATTAAGATAGCAACGTTAGAAAACGTTCTCTACTGGTTTTGTATTGTTATCCCTTTCTACTGGTTTAGTTATAGTAGATCAGCATCTACTGATAAGTTATACTATTGTTCTGGTCTGCTGGTCTACTGGTCTTAGTTATCATCGCCACAATAAAATTCATGTCTAACACTAACATTTACTTTATCGCAACTAACTTTTATTTTTCGCATCTAACTTTTACATTCTCGCAACTAACTTTTACTTTCTCGCAACTAACATTTACTTTATCACAACTAATTTTTACTTTACCGCAACTGACTTATTAAATCAATATATTTCATTTAGGCAATAGCGTGGCTCTGCCGGTTGTTTTAAATGAAATATAATGATTTAATTTAACATTTACTTTATGCAATTATTTATTTATATAGTTGTAATTATAATCATAGGTACCATATATAAAATATCGGTTAATTCGGTATTTTCTATAGTGGGAACTATATTTTATTATGTGTGCGTTTAATTTTCTTGGAACCATTATTTATGGTGGTTTATTTTGTTTTACTTTTAGTTAAACAATATTACATAAACCAAGAATAAATCCTCAAGCCTTGACAAAATTTATAATTTGTAAACTTCATTCTTGCATTTGGTAATCTATAAATTAATAAATTTAAATTCAAAGTAACCTCTCTGTGGATCGATCTCGTACTTACGAAATATATTACTTGCAGACAACCTACACTTGGGTGAATTATTATTTAAGTAGTAGCAGTATCACTAAAAGACTTTGGTTTTTACAGTACAACTCTTGTACACTCCCACTTCAGTAGGACTTACCTTTAGCCTACTGAAACTCTTAGTTTCACAACACAATATAATAAACACAACAAGGTTCTGGAGGAGACTTTTTCCAGATTACAAAATGTGGGGACCCGGACGATAATTCATTTTTTAATCGTCGGTGGGAATAATTAAATCAATTATAATAAACATGGACTAAATTTTTTAATTTTTTTATTATTATACAAGTGTAAAATACGAAATGTAATGGAATTCATTCAAATATATATATCGAAAATAAAGTACAAGTCTTGTACCATATACAGTCATTTAAAACTAAGGTTTAACGACTACATGTCAAGTGTTCAAACCCTGTCTACAATCCAAGTCCGTAGCCTCTACTCTAATCACGATCTCTCTTCATCTCCTCGACCCTGATCCGGTCCCACCTGTTGCCAGGCACACATACAAACACGACAACAGCCGGATAACTCCGGTGAGAAATACATCCCAGTATAAATCAACGATACATGCAATCATATAATCAATATAAAGCATGAAACAGATATCAGTAATATGTATCAAAATCTGAAAACATAATTCAATATAAATTTGTTAATCAATTCATGACTCTATATCTCATATTAGACTCATTCCTAGTCTAGGGATTCCGGTTTTCCAGACGTTGGCATCCTATATCGAATCTCAGTAATAGAAGTAAATCCACCCCTAATCAAACATCGATATAAACCAAACATCCAGTGTCTTGACCTATCCGTCAAATACTTTGGCACCTCCTCCAATCACTTTTCTGTGACAATGTGCAATGGGCCAGTGACGATTCCATCACCATCTGGCCCTTCTGTCACAAGACCAATCGTCTAATACATGCTTTCTATAAATCAATAGAACAACCATATAAATCCAAGTCAATGCACATAATAACAATAATTATGTGGTTTAGGGAAACTCAAGTATATCATGCTTGAGTTATTCTCCCGGTTCGACATTGACTTGTACCTTTCTTTAGTTGGAGTACGGACAATGTTCAAGTCTGGAATTCGAAGTCTGTCAATACTCAATCTGGCAATGACAATATCAAGAAGTA
This sequence comes from Primulina eburnea, assembly GCF_022965805.1. NCBI lineage: Eukaryota > Viridiplantae > Streptophyta > Magnoliopsida > Lamiales > Gesneriaceae > Primulina > Primulina eburnea. Next base: position 21,892,198 of record NC_133108.1, on the reverse strand, counting down.
TAATATCAATATACTGCTCAAATCAATACTAAATCTGATCAATCTGAATCTAACTCAAAATCAACGGCATAACGGAACAATCTCAATAAACTCTGTAATACCATATCAATCAGATATCAATTCACACAACTCATAATCAATAACGATAAAAATCTGATATCACATCTCAATCAAATCAACTCAGAAAATAATAACACTTTCATACGATAACCGTTCTTCAATCCGGTTTCGATTATACGATGTCTAACATATCAAGAACCTCATATATGAATCATATCCGATTCTGGAAATATCATAATTTCAAGACATAACAAAACTTAGTAAAACTTACGCCCAGTCGTAGCCTGCATCGATAGGAACATAGTACTGAAGTCGGATTGAAATCCTGGCGGGCTGATCTTTCACAAACTTCAATCTACGATTCAATGAATTGAAATTCTTTCAAAAGCTCCTCTCGGTTTTCATTTTTTGAATCCAAAGAAGGAATGACGCTTTTATATATATATTGCATGTCCAAGAAAGGTGGCATCCATTTTTAAGCAACACGTCTCGCGCATATGCGCGAGACCTACTGGTCTCAGCATCAATTCACTCGGCAGCTCGCGCATATGCGCGAGGTTCTCTGGACTCGAATTTTTTCCTTGCACACACTGGCGCATATGCGCGAGGCCCTTTACCCATCTCGTGCATATGCGCGCCTCCTGGTCGCGCATATGCGCGAGGTGTCTATCCTCGAACTTACAACCTTTCATGCTGAATCAAATCATGTCCCGATTAATCCTCTCATATTCATATCAATTCACAATAAATCATTTCGCAGATTAATAGATAAAAATCCTGGGAATTACATTTCTCCCCCCCTAAGATATGATTTCGTCCCCGAGATCACAGGCAATTCAAATCATATCAATAAGAAGGTGTAATAGAAGCTAAACAGAAAACTCACATCAGTGAAATAACTCTGGAAATCTCTGTCTCATGTATGATTCAGTTTCCTAGGTAGATTCTTCAATGCCATGACGACTCCATTGGACTTTCACAAGCGGAATTGTCTTCGTACTGAGAAGTTCTTCCTTTCGGTCGAGAATCTGAATCGGCCTTTCAAAATAGCTCAATGTCTCGTCAAGTTAGGCCTCTGCTGGCTGAATAACATGTGAAGCATCAGGCATGTATTTCCGCAATGATGATATATGAAGGCATCATGTATCCCAGATAGAGAAGTCGGTAAGGCAAGTCGATAGGCACGATCTCCTATCTTCTCGAGAATCTCATACAGACCAATATATCGAGGAGACTACTTTCCTTTCTCGCCAAATCTGACAACTCCTCTGAAAGGTGAAATCTTCGAAAATACCCGGTCTCCTGCCTCAAATACCCACGGTTGTCGTGTTGGGTTCAATAATTGTCTCAGCTTGGTAGAGTGATCGAACCGTGGTGCTTGAGTTGCTGTGCGGTTTAAAAGATTTGAGTTGCACCATTACCACTAGCTATAGATTTTGGTAAAGCGGCAAGCACTCGGTCCTACAATTGGTATCAGAGCCAAGGTCACGGGTTCGATTCCCATTGATTGCAAGGAGTTCAATTATTGGGAGGGAGATTGTTGGGCGCAATAATTGTCTCAGCTTGGTAGAGTGATCGAACCGTGATGCTTGAGTTGCTGTGCGGTTTAAAAGATTTATTTGGCCTGTCTGTCTTGAAGCTACCGTCATTCTCTTCTGAATCAGCTTCAATTTTTCTGTCATATCTCTGATCATATCAGGTCCAATCTCAGGAACATCAGAGATATCATTCCAATAAAGAGGGGATCTGCATTTCTTGCCGTACAACGCTTCAAACGGTGCCATCTCAATACTCGTCTGATAGCCGTTGTTGTACAAAAATTCACAAAGTGGCAATGTATCTTGCCAGTTAGTGCTAAAATCAAGCACTACAGCTCTCAGCATATCTTCTAGTGTTTGGATCGTCCGCTCTGACTATCCGTCAGTCTGTGGATGATATCCTGTACTCAAATGTAATTTCGTACCTAGAGCTGCAAACTCTGCCATAAGTACAAAGTAAACCGAGGATCACGGTCTGATACAATCGACTTCGGCACTCCATGCAATCTGAACACTTCTCGGACATTAATGTCGGCCATCTGGTCATGTCTGTACGTCATCTTGTATGGAATAAAACATGCGGATTTGGTCAATCTGTTAATCACAACTTAAATCGCATCACAACATCTGGAAGAACGCGGTAACTGCGTCACAAAATCAATGGAAATGTGATCCCATTTCCATTCAGGAATAGATAAACTGTGCAGTAGACCTCCTGGTTTATTTCTCTCGGCTTTCACTTGTTGGCAATTCAGACATTTGGATACAATGTAGCAATATAAGCTTTCATTTGTTTCCACCAGTATTGTGTCTTCAAATCATTGTACATCTTCCTGCCACCAGGATGAATGCTAAAACGACTGCTGTGCGCTTCTGCCAATATCAGTTGTCTCAAATCTGAAACATTCGGCACAAAAATACGGTTATTCACATACAAAACACTGTCATGAACCTGATATTCCGATTGATGTCCAGCTCTGACCATAGCAATCGAATTGTGTACATTCTGATCAATTTTCTGTGCTTCTTTGATTCTCAATATCATTTCTGGTTCGACCCGAATAGCACGTAATCTCAGAGGCTGCCAACCTGTTTCAAAGGCTAATCCAGACAAACAGCAATCTTCTATCAAAATCGAAACACCAATCATCGATAAGGATAAAGAACACACCTTTCGACTCAGTGCATCAGCTGCTGCATTGGACTTTCCATGATAGTATTTGATTTCACAATCAAAATCCTTCAATAAATCAAGCCATATTCGCTGCCTCATATTCAACTCGGACTGTGAAAACAGATACTTCAAGCTCTTGTGATCAGAATAAATTTCAAACTTCTCACCGTAAAGGTATTGTGGCCATATCTTCAAAGCAAATACAATGGCAGCAATTCAAGATCATGAATTGGGTAACAAGTCTCATGTGGCTTCAGCAGTCTCGAGGCATAAGCAATAACATGTCCTCGCTGCATCAGAACACAACTCAATCCTCGGTGAGATGCATCACAATAAACCAAAAAATCACCAGTACCTGATGGAATAGTCAATATCACTGCACTGGTTAGTCTTTTCTTCAATTCAAGAAAGCTGGTTTCACATTCTTCAGACCAAACAAATGGAGCATTCTTCTGAGTCAGCTGAGTAATCGGCTTGGCAATGCTGGAAAAATCTTTAATAAATCGACGGTAATATCCTGCCAAACCCATAAAACTACGAATCTCGGGTACTGATGTCAGTCTTGGCCAACTGATCACAGCCTCAACTTTACTGGGATCAACAGAAATACCGTCTTCGGATATAATATTACCCAAGAATACAACCTGTCTCAACCAAAACTCGCATTTCGACTGTTTAGCATATAATTTCTCAGCCCTCAGAATTTTCAATACAGTTCTCAAATGCTTAGCATGATAAATCATATTCTTCGAATAAATCAAGATATCTTCAATAAATATAATTACGTAATCATCAAGATATCTCTGGAATATACGGTTCATCAGACCCATAAATTCCGCTGGAGCGTTAGTCAACCCAAACGGCATGGCAATAAACTCATAATGTCCATACCTGATTCTGAACGTTGTCTTCGAGATATCAGAATCCCTGACTCTCAGCTGATGATATCCAGGTCTCAGATCGATCATGGAATATACTGAAGAACCTAGCAAATAATCAAACAAATCATCAATGCGAGGGAAGGGATATTTATTCTTTACCGTTGCTTTGTTCAGTTGTCGGTAGTCAATGCAGAGTCTCATTGAACCGTCTTTCTTTCGCACAAACAATACTGGAGTACCCCAAGGAGACACGCTCGGTCTGATATACCCCTTGGCCAGTAATTCCTCCAACTGTTCTTTCAATTCAATTGGTTCCATTCTGTACGGAGCTCTAGAAATCGGAACTGTACCTGACATCAATTCAATGCTGAAGTCTATCTCTCTAATCGGAGGCAAACCCGGAATCTCATCTGGGAAGACATCAGCAAACTCACACACCACTGGCCAATCAACCAATGATGGACTCGATTTCAGTAAGTCAACTTAATATACAAGGAATCCCTCCGCTCCTATCTATAACAACCGAGTCATATTCATAGAAGATATCAAAGGAATTCTGGCACGAGAACCCTTACCGTAGAATTTCCACTCATCAGCCATCTCAGGTCTGAATCTCACAATCTTGTGGAAACAATCAACAGTAGCTCTGTACTTGGTCAACATATCGATACCGATAATACAGTCAAAATCAGACAACCCAAGAACAATACAGTCTAACTCAATCTCATGCCCATCATACTATAACATACAATGTTTCACAGACTTAACTGAAATTAACCTGTCCCCAAAGGAGAAGAGACAGACACTACAGCAGATAATGACTCAATGGGCAATGAATGCGTAAATGCAAATCGCTCAGATATGAATGTATGCGATGCACCGGTATCTATCAATACATATGCAGGATAACCAGAAATAAAACAGTTACCTGCAACAACATCATCTGGTGCGTCCTGAGCCTGCTTTCCAGTCAAGGCGAACACTCTGGCCTGCTGTCTAGAAGGTTGGCTAACTGTCTGGCTTCCTCCTGGCCTCGGCTGGTAGTGACTGGAAATAGTGAACTGCAGATGGTGGTCGTCTACCAGTCTGAGCAACTGATCCAGATGATTAGGCACCCTGTGATATCTGAGAATCTCTCTGGGACAAACTCTAGCAAAATGTCCCTGCTGTCTACAAATACGGCAACTACCAAACACTCCTCAGCACTGCTCTGTGGCATGTTTTCCTCCACAAGTGCTGCAATAGGCTCCTGTATAACTCTGGCTCTGTCTGGAACCACTGGAGCTAGAAGAACTACTGCTAGAATTCTTAAACTGTTTTCCTCTGGCTTTCAAGAAATCTTTCTTTCCACCACTGCTGCTGCCACTCTCAAACCGGGGAGGTGGTTGCTGTGGTCTCGGTGCTGGAGGCACAAACGAAGCTCTTTTCTGTCTCATCAGACCGCCTTCGGCTCCCTTAGCTCTATTCAAGGCATCAGTAAAATTGTTTGGTCGCCCCGTATCCCCCAATGTAAATATTTCATGATTCAGGCCATTAATGAACTGATCAGCAACAGCTTCGTCGTTCTCGACCACATGTGGAGCAAAGCGCAATAATGTACAGAACTTGGCCAAATATTCCTCAATGTTTAGCTGACCCTGTATCAGATTGGAGAATTCGGCCCCTTTGTCCTTCCTGTACGACATTGGAAAGAATCTCTGATAAAATTCGGTTCTAAATACTTTCCATGTAATTACTGTACCTCGATGCTCCAAGGCCATCTTTGTTGTTAGCCACCAGTTCTTTGCGACGTCATGCAATCGGTGCCCGATAAATTTCACTCTCTGCTCATCAGTGTAATCCAAGGACTCAAACAACATCTCAATATCATCTGGCCAACTCTCACAATCCACTGCTGTCTCAGTACCCTTCAGAGTCGGTGGATGGAACGACTGAAATCTCTTCAGCAATGTTTCCATTGGTGTTGCTGTCACATCCATTGGAGGATTCGAAGTTCTAACCTGTTCTGGTGCTCTTCGAGGAGGCATATCTGATTACCAAAAGGGTTAGCAACGAATTACAACAAATCTGTTTCAGTCCTCCTCCGATCATCTTACTGCTCATCAAGAATCGGTTCTGATTCATTCCCAATAACAAATTTTTCCAAATCAAATCAGATAGATATGCATTATAAAGCAGTAGAGCATGCTAGCTGTTGCGACTTTGATTGTTGCACTCCCAAGAGCAGGTTGTCCACAAGTAGTATAATTCGGTGAGTCCGAATATCGTATCCACAGGGAAGCTAAGGTAATTACAAGTCCACTACAATGTCTTTTTGTTTTTGTTTTTGTTTCTTTTTAATTTTAATTGAATCTTTAATGGGTAAATTTTAATTGTTCAAATTTAAATTTAAGTAGTTGAGATTAAAGGATCCACTCTTGGTATTTTAATAAAGTTAACATTAACGAACAATATTGAAATCCACTTAATAAAATGGTTCCAATATATTAAATAATCATATTTATATTATGTTATAAATTATAATCTTATAAGTACATAATATATACCAAAACTTATAAATGTGGTCAAGTATTTATTGTGCTATATATATTTGTAAACACTAAATCAAGGTTCCCACTTTAAATGGTTGGTAAAACCAAACAAACATTTAAATGGTACCAATAAATTAATACTATAATATATTCATATATAATAAATCAAGGAATCCAAGTTAAATGGTTGGTAAAACCAAACTAACATTTAAATGGTTCCAAGAATTTAATATTATAATATATTTATATATAATAACTCAAGGCATCCATTTTAAATGGTTGGTAATACCAAACTAACATTTAAATGGTTCCAAGAATTTAGTGTAACATATAGCAACAATAAATCAAAACTCCCACTTATAAGTAGGGTATAAAAATGCTTAAAGTAATAAATATAACATAAACAATAAATAATGATTAAATAATATAAAACATAGATTCTTACCTTATAATAACCTTATTATCATGCCAAGAGCTTCACCTTATCATCTCAACTTTAGGAAGTTAGCTATTCATTATTCAAAGTGTAAAACTTTGAATATGAAATTAACATGCTAATTATATTTAAATGAAGAAATAAAAGAAAAATATAGAGAGAAATATTATGAACTCAAAGATTTGTTCATAGAATGAGGGATATCTCAATACATTACAATGCACCCCTATTTATAGCCAAATTTGGGGAGACAACCACAAATAAAATATTATTTTTTACACATAAGTCTTCATTGGTGTTCCAAGAAATTAATATTATATTGCACATCACTTTTGACAAGCATCTTCTCCGAATTTTCTTCTTCACATAAAATGAAACATGTGGATAATTGAGTTGTCTAGTTGTGGTATTTTTTTCAGAATATTTGACCAAGTAGTTTGAGAGATATGGTCAAAATACTAGAGCATGGTAAAACTGCCACTCCTTCGGTAACTTTAATTGTTGCTTAATTTGATCCCAATTGTGAGAGGATTTTTATCTCATGCTTGCCACCAATATTGTAGATATTAACATCAACTTTCTACAGGTCCAAGAATCATCTTAATCCCATTTGCAACGCCAAGGTTATTCTTGTTTTATCGAACCTGTAAAAATAGTAAAAACTTATAATTACACAACAACTTATATTTTATACAATTTATTATAAAACATATAATATTTAAAAATTTAATAAAACAAAAACTATATATTTATATTATAAAACATTTAATTAATGTACAATTTTTATGTTTATCACACCTCCCAACCAGCTTATTGCTAGTCCCTAGCAATTTAAGCGTTAATAGCAATACAAAACATATTGATTAATTTAAATAGAAATGTAATCAGAACTATCTAAGTGTTTAAATAAAATTTGAAAACTGTCAAAGTTATATCAAGATCATCATAATTATAATTTATGAAATAATTTTAGATGATTAATTCAAAGCTTATTTTAGGTAGTTAAATGTACACGGCCTTCAGAAATTCCTATTAAGAGTCTCAACTCCATATCCTCACAGGTTAATAAATGTTTCAATTTATGGCAACGATTTCTCTCATGGAGTTGGAATACAGATAAATGCTCAGAAAAATGGTTTACAGAATGCAGACAGACAAACGAGCCAAACTAATCAAAAGATAGAAAATCAATTGATTTAAAATCCAGTTGTTCTTATTATATTTTTTTTTCCTGATTTTTTTTTTTTTTTTTACATCATGGAATCAGACTAAGTTTATGCTTTTTGACCACATATTTATTTAATTTGTACAATGTATTTCTCTCTTTCTTTTTTTATTTTTTTTTTATTTTTTTATTCTTATGAGAGAAAAATGGGTCGCAGCATATAACTTAAAAATTACATAGATCTTCAACATCTTTCTTTTTGTATTTTTTTTTTCTTTTTTTTTTTCAGGAAATATATATTTTTTTTTTCAAAATAAGAACTCAAGATCTAAACAATAGATAGTCTCTCTCATGATCAATAAAGGCTCGAAAGCTGTTTTCTCAGTCCTCTCCACTCACTCACAAAATATGTGTGAGTTCAAAAATTTTAGGCACTCTTATAAGGTATATCTTGGGCCATATACTTTACTACCTAATTTTATCACAATGGTTAATCACTCAAAAAGATTTCATAAATCATATTTTTATATTGATCAGAATATTAAAAATGACCTTTTTTCAAATAAAATTTAAACATTCTTAAATAGATTAATGCATGTTCTAATTTAAATCTTTCAAATATGTAATGTATGACATTTTTGCAAAAAATTACTAAGGTACAAACAATAAACATGGTTTTATTTTAAAATAATATTTAATTTTTTTATAAATTTGTTTTTTTTTTTTTTATATGTGTTCTCCCCCCAATCAGAATATGACATTGTCCCTAATGTCAAAATAGCTATTAATAAAGAGTACATAATGAAAGAGATATCACCTGGAACTTTATTGAAGATAACAAACTGAAACAAACGCAAACCAATCCACGACTTTTGAATCAATGATCCAACTTCCTTTTCTTACTGCTTGATTGCGACCAATTGATCTTTGTTATCATCGGATCAGGCTTATGAACAAAAGCTTCCAAATCATCAATTAATTGATCGGCAGTCGAAGCACAGATGAGCATCCGTCGTGAATTTTCTGAAATGAAATTCTGTTCCACAGCTTTATCAAGAAATGTCAACAAACTGTCATAATAATTATTGATATTCAACAAGCCCACGGGTTTATTATGGATATTAAGTTGTGCCCAAGAAACAGTGTGAAAAATTTCTTCTAATGTACCAAAACCACCTGGTAGTGCGATAAAAGCATCAGAATTTTCAATCATTTGAGTGATTCTTTCATACATAGAAGAAACTTTTAATTCCTCCCCAATCGTAACACCTGTAATATTTCCTTCAGCTAAAGCTATAGGAATAATACCCAATACCTGACTACCTCCAAGATGAGCAGATGTTGAAACAGATCCCATTAACCCAATATTACCTCCCCCATATACCAAGTGAATTTTTCTCTCAGCCAATATCTTTCCAAGATTATTCGCTGCTTCTACAAACACTTCATTTTTTCCAGGACTCGACCCACAAAATACACAAATATTTTTCAATGTTTGTGCAGAGGATCCAGTCATGTTTTTACTTTCCTTTTTTTTTTCTGCGAAAGTAGAAAGAAAGATGAGAGATTTTATAGGGGTAATATGTTGTCATGACAAAACTATGGGTCACAGCTGTAAACAGAATAAATAGTAAAAAAATAATGACACACATGCTTATAAACAGTAGTGTGATTGTGGCTCACAATTTTCCTCTGGTTTTACGTCCAGAAACGGCTTCAACGCCTTCTATGAGTCGAGGATATGCTTCCCATCCAATTTTCTTATAAATTGGCAAACAGGGTCTTTTTTAGTCAGATTCCCAAGACTATGACGCTCATCTTGAAATTGTTTCCATAAACGGAGAAGTTCAATATGCACATGTCCACTAGAATGCGTCTCAAGAGTCAATAAGATGTTATCTAAAGACTCCTTACTCAGCCCATTCTTAATGAAATCAATTTTATCTTCTCTGTTATTGGAAACACATCCCAAAGATCTGCATCGTTTGTCACAAGTCCATCTTGCACACTTATGACAAACCCCTAAACTTTTGGCCCTTCGTTTTTTCGCATAAGTGCTTTTTCCTAATCCAGGCAAATACCGAATAAGCAATGATTGTGGAACTTCTCCTCCTAATCGGACCTTAGCTTCTATTACAAGACGAATATCTTCTGGAATTCCTTTTTGCATTAGTAATCTCAATCTTTCACACCTTCCTGCATAAATTTTTCTTAGAACATTTTCAGAAACAGAGGGAAAATATTTACAAATTTTTGAGAGAATTTCATCCATTTTGAAAAGAAAAGAAATGATTTTTTTTTTTTAAATTTTTGTATCAGCAATTGTGGGAAACTGATTTAACCGACTATGAGAGTCACGGAGTACCGTTATCCGCCATTTAACCGGGAAAATAAAAAGATTAAGAAAACCTGAAATAAAAACAAACAATAATCAAATGCAACACAAAAAAAAAATCAAGGATCAGAAAGGGAAATAAACTCTTCTTGAAAGATTTCATTTTCCAAAAATGGTTTAAGCCTTTGTCCATTTACTTTAAAAACATCACCATTTTTAGGATTTTCAATATCCACAGCTCCATAAGGATACACATGCTTTATAACATATGGGCCTGTCCATCTTGATCGTAATTTTCCTGGGAATATGTGAAGTCGAGAATTATAAAGCAAAACTTTTTTACCAATCTCAAAAGATTTTCTAAGAATTGTTTTATCATGAAATGATTTGATTTTTGCTTTATAAATCCTTGAATTCTCATACGCATCATTTCTGAGTTCATCAAGTTCATTAAGTTGCAATTTACGCAATTTGTTGGCATCATCCATGCTTGAATTTAAAGTTTTTATCGCCCAATAAGCTTTATGTTCCAATTCCACAGGCAAATGACAATGTTTTCCATAAACCAACCTATACGGAGACATATTCAATGATGTTTTAAAAGCTGTTCGATATGCCCACAGTGCATCATTAAGTCGCAGAGACCAGTCTTTTCTATTTGAGTTAACAGTTTTTTCCAAAATTTGCTTTATCTCCCTATTAGCTAATTCAACTTGTCCATTTGTTTGAGGATGATAAGGAGTTGTTACTTTGTGAGTAATACCATATTTTTTCATTAATGAAGCAAATGGTTTATTAACAAAGTGAGTTCCCCCATCACTTATCATAGCTCGAGGAATTCCGAATCTACTAAAAATATTTTCTTTCAAAAATTTGATGACGATTTTATGATCATTTGTTCGACATGGAATTGCCTCTATCCATTTGGAAACATAATCAACTGCAACTAAAATATACAAGTATCCAAACGACGGTGGAAAAGGTCCCATAAAATCTATTCCCCAACAATCAAATATTTCAATTTCAATGATAGGATTCAAAGGCATCATGTTTCTTTTTGAAATCGCACCCAATTTTTGACAATTTTCACAGATCTTGCAGATTTCGTGGGTGTCTTTAAACAAAGTGGGCCAATAAAATCCACACTGCAAGATTTTTGCAGCTGTTTTCTTTGAAGAAAAATGTCCCCCGCATGCTTCTGAATGACAAAATTTAATGACACTACTTACCTCATTGTCGGGTATGCAACGTCGAAAAATTTGATCCGGACAATACTTGAACAGATACGGATCATCCCAATAAAAGTTTTTTACCTCATTCAAAAATTTTCTTTTATCTTGGGAACTCCATTGCGGTGGCATTTTTCCTGTCACAAGAAAATTTACTATGTTAGCAAACCAAGGTGTAGTAGTAACTGAAAATAGATGTTCATCAGGAAAATTATCGTTAATTGGTGTCATTTCAAAAGATGATCCTGTTACTAGTCTCGATAAATGATCGGCTACGACATTCTCGGTTCCTTTTTTATCTTTGATTACAATGTCAAATTCTTGGAGCAACAAAATCCATCGTATCAGTCGTGGCTTTGCATCCTGTTTGGTCAACAAATATCTAATAGCAGAATGATCAGTAAACACGATAGTTGTTGATCCAATCAAATAAGAACGAAATTTATCTAATGCAAATATTACAGCAAGTAGCTCTTTTTCAGTTGTGGAGTAATTCATTTGAGCATTGTTTAAAGTTCTACTTGCATAATATATCACATAAGGCTTACCGTTTCTTCTTTGACCCAATACTGCACCGACTGCATAATCACTCGCATCGCACATGATTTCAAATGGTAAAGACCAATCAGGAGGTTGCATGATAGGAGCTGATGTTAAATGTCGAATGATTTTATCAAAAGCATTTTGACATTCTTGAGTCCACTCAAATGCACTGTCTTTTGTTAAGAGGTTACAAATGGGTTTAGAGATTAAACTAAAGTCCTTTATAAACCTCCTATAAAATCCAGCATGTCCCAAAAATGAGCGAATTTCTTTAATGGTTTTTGGAGGGGGTAAATTGGCAATGACATCAACTTTTGCTTTATCGACTTCAATTCCATGAGATGACACGACATGTCCCAAAACAATTCCAGAAGTAATCATGTAATGACATTTTTCCCAATTTAAAATAAGACCTTTTTCCTCGCATCTTTTTAAAACTTTTTCCAAATTTTCAAGACAATTATCAAATGTATTCCCAAAAACAGTTAAATCATCCATAAAAATTTCCAAACAATTTTCAACCATGTCGCAGAAAATGCTTAGCATACATCTTTGAAATGTTGCTGGGGCATTGCATAAACCAAATGGCATCCTTCTGAATGCAAATGTTCCAAAAGGACATGTGAATGTAGTTTTTTCTTGATCTTCGAGTGCAATGGGAATTTGATAATAGCCTGAATATCCGTCAAGAAAACAGTAGTAGGGATGACCTGCTACTCTTTCTAAAATTTGATCCAAAAATGGTAATGGAAAATGATCTTTTCTAGTGGCGTCATTTAATTTTCTATAATCAATACACATCCGCCAACTAGATGGGACTCGACTTGTTAACAATTCACCTTTTTCATTTTTTATCACTGTGATGCCAGATTTTTTTGGAACTACTTGTGTTGGGCTTACCCACTTACTATCAGAAATAGGGTAGATAATTCCAACATCAAGTAGTTTGAGAACTTCAGTTTTCACAACATCTTTCATGTGTGGATTTAATCTCCTTTGTGGTTGTTGAGATGTTTTTGCATTTTCTTCTAAGTGAATTTTGTGTGTGCAAATTAGTGGATTAATGCCCTTAAGATCTTTTAGTGTCCAACCAATTGCATTTTTATGTCTTTTAAGCATATCAACTAATTTACCTTCTTGATTACTTGAGAGTTTGGAAGAAATTACCACCGGATATGTTTCATCTTCTCCAAGAAATGCATACTTCAATTCTTCTGGCAAGGGTTTTAACTCCAATACTGGTGGTTCGTCTTTGTTCTCATATTTTTCATCAAATTCTTTCTCTGATCCTGGTAACGAGTGATACCTGAAAAAATCGTCAAGATCAATTTCAATATTTTCTTTAACAGTTTCAATTGAACAAATATCTAATTGATCACGAGTACTCCCTTCTTGAATGTTTTCTTCCACAAGAGTTTCAATAAGATTTTCATCTTCACTTTCATCTCCTTTGTCATGTGGTTGCTTACAAAGATTAAAAACATTGAGCTCCAAGGTCATGTTACCAAATGACAACTTCATTATTCCATTCCTGCAATTTATAAGAGCATTAGAAGTTGCTAAAAATGGACGACCTAAAATTACAGGAATTGCATTACAAGCTTCAATAGGTTGTGTATCTAAAACTACGAAATCGACAGGATATACAAAGTTATCAACTTGGACCAACACGTCTTCTACCATACCTCTTGGCACTTTAACAGATCTATCAGCAAGTAAAAGTGTTACCGAAGTAGGTTTTAACTCGCCTAGATTGAGTTCTTGATAAACTGAATATGGAAGTAAATTCACACTAGCTCCAAGGTCAAGCAAGGCTTTTTTAATCTTTCGTTCTCCAATAATACACGAAATAGTAGGACAACCAGGGTCTTTGTATTTCAAAGCATTATTATTTTGAATGATTGCACTTACTTGTTCGGCTAAAAATGCTTTCTTTTTCACATTCAATTTTCTTTTCACAGTGCACAAGTCTTTCAAAAATTTGGCATATGATGGTACCTGTTTTATTGCATCTAATAAAGGAATATTAACTTTTACTTGTTTAAAAATATCATATATATCAGAATTCAAATTTGATTTTTTTGTATTTTTCAATGCATGAGGGAATGGTGGTGACACTGTCTGTTGAACCTCCTCTTCGCAAGTTATGGGTTCCACTTCCTTACCCTTTGGAGTTGATTTATCATCATATTCACAAGGTTCAAGAATGGATTTTTCCACAACCTTACCACTTCGAAGGGTAATAACAGATTTTACCTGATCCATCGGTTGAGTTCCAGAAGTTCCAATTTGTGTATGATGATCCTTGGGATTAGGCAGAGGTTGTGAAGGAAATTTACCTTTTTCATGAACATTAAGTGCAGATGCAAATTTAGCAAGAGTATCTTTCAAGTCTGTCATGGTTTGAGCAGTTTGAGTATTGATAGACTCTTGCTTTGCAATGAAAGAATTCAATGTATCTTCCAAATTTCTTTTCGGCGGAGGAACATAAGGTGCATAATTTTGAAAATTTTGTTGATTTTGAAAATGTGGTTGCGGAAATTGTGCAGCATTATCATTCCTCCAACTAAAATTTGGATGATTTCGCCAACCTGGATTGTAATTTTGAGAAAATGGTTCAAAATTTGGCCTTTTGAAATTGTTCAAAACATTGGCTTGCTCATGGAGACATTCTTTAAAAGAGGGCAAAGTGGGACAATCTTTTGTAAAATGATCACTTGTATCACAGATGTGACACACAATTTCTTGAACAGATTTTAATTGACCATTCTTTTTCAATTCAAGTGCCTCAACTTTTCTTGCCAAAGAGGTAAATCTAGCTTGAAGATCATGTTCATCTTTGAGAGTGTACATACCTCCACCAGATGTAGGAGATTGAATCTTGTTTGATGGTTCGATTGTACCTATAGTGTCCCAATTTTGAGCATTTTCAGCTAATGAATCGAGATACTCAATTGCCTCGTTCGGATCTTTATCTTCAAATGTTCCATTACACATAAATTCAACCATTTGCCTATCTTTAGGTGTTAAGCCTTCATAAAATTGAGAAACAACTCTCCAAATTTCAAAACCATGATGTGGACAAAGATTAAGCAATTCTTTGTATCTATCCCAACACTGATAAAAAGTTTCTCCTTGTTTTTGAGTGAAAGTGATGATTTGCCTTTTGAAAGAATTTGTTCTATGAGATGGAAAAAACTTTTTCAAAAATTGTTGTTGCAATTCATCCCAAGTTCGAATGGATCCCGATCTAAGATTTTGTAGCCAAGTTTTAGCTTTATCTTTTAAAGAAAAAGGAAAAAGCTTAAGGCGAATGGTGTTCATGCTACAATTTAGATCATTATATGTGTTGCACACTTCTTCAAACTCTCGTAAATGCATGTATGGATTTTCAGAATCTAAGCCATGAAAGTTGGGTAAAAGTTGGATAATACCAGGCTTAAAATTGAAATGAGATGCATCAGGGGGAAAAACTAGACATGAAGGTGCACTAGTACGTGTAGGATTCATGTGATCTCTAAGTGTTCTTCGTCTATCATGATCATGTTGAGATTGAATTTCATCTTCATTTTCTTGGATGGGTTCTTCCGCCATGTTTTGTAAAAATAAAGGGTTATTTCGAATGAGTCGACCACTAAGTGTACGTGACCAAATGCTCATGCAAATGCAAAACAAAAAGAAAAAAAAAACACACAAAAGCAATAAAAAGAAAAATAAACTTTAAACAATATTAAATAGACTTGAAATTAAATTATACTTCCCCGGCAACGGCGCCAAAAACTTGTTGCGACTTTGATTGTTGCACTCCCAAGAGCAGGTTGTCCACAAGTAGTATAATTCGGTGAGTCCGAATATCGTATCCACAGGGAAGCTAAGGTAATTACAAGTCCACTACAATGTCTTTTTGTTTTTGTTTTTGTTTCTTTTTAATTTTAATTGAATCTTTAATGGGTAAATTTTAATTGTTCAAATTTAAATTTAAGTAGTTGAGATTAAAGGATCCACTCTTGGTATTTTAATAAAGTTAACATTAACGAACAATATTGAAATCCACTTAATAAAATGGTTCCAATATATTAAATAATCATATTTATATTATGTTATAAATTATAATCTTATAAGTACATAATATATACCAAAACTTATAAATGTGGTCAAGTATTTATTGTGCTATATATATTTGTAAACACTAAATCAAGGTTCCCACTTTAAATGGTTGGTAAAACCAAACAAACATTTAAATGGTACCAATAAATTAATACTATAATATATTCATATATAATAAATCAAGGAATCCAAGTTAAATGGTTGGTAAAACCAAACTAACATTTAAATGGTTCCAAGAATTTAATATTATAATATATTTATATATAATAACTCAAGGCATCCATTTTAAATGGTTGGTAATACCAAACTAACATTTAAATGGTTCCAAGAATTTAGTGTAACATATAGCAACAATAAATCAAAACTCCCACTTATAAGTAGGGTATAAAAATGCTTAAAGTAATAAATATAACATAAACAATAAATAATGATTAAATAATATAAAACATAGATTCTTACCTTATAATAACCTTATTATCATGCCAAGAGCTTCACCTTATCATCTCAACTTTAGGAAGTTAGCTATTCATTATTCAAAGTGTAAAACTTTGAATATGAAATTAACATGCTAATTATATTTAAATGAAGAAATAAAAGAAAAATATAGAGAGAAATATTATGAACTCAAAGATTTGTTCATAGAATGAGGGATATCTCAATACATTACAATGCACCCCTATTTATAGCCAAATTTGGGGAGACAACCACAAATAAAATATTATTTTTTACACATAAGTCTTCATTGGTGTTCCAAGAAATTAATATTATATTGCACATCACTTTTGACAAGCATCTTCTCCGAATTTTCTTCTTCACATAAAATGAAACATGTGGATAATTGAGTTGTCTAGTTGTGGTATTTTTTTTCAGAATATTTGACCAAGTAGTTTGAGAGATATGGTCAAAATACTAGAGCATGGTAAAACTGCCACTCCTTCGGTAACTTTAATTGTTGCTTAATTTGATCCCAATTGTGAGAGGATTTTTATCTCATGCTTGCCACCAATATTGTAGATATTAACATCAACTTTCTACAGGTCCAAGAATCATCTTAATCCCATTTGCAACGCCAAGGTTATTCTTGTTTTATCGAACCTGTAAAAATAGTAAAAACTTATAATTACACAACAACTTATATTTTATACAATTTATTATAAAACATATAATATTTAAAAATTTAATAAAACAAAAACTATATATTTATATTATAAAACATTTAATTAATGTACAATTTTTATGTTTATCACTAGCAATCAAAAGCAAGGAAAGAAAACTCATTCTACCCCGCTCACTAGCTCCTATCTCAGTCTAAAGGATCTATCGCTCTGATACCACCTGTTGTGGGGACCCGGACGCTAATTCATTTCTTAATCGTCGGTGGGAATAATTAAATCAATTATAATAAACAAGGTCTAATTTTTTTTATTGTTATACAAGTGTCAAATGCGGAATGTAATGGAATTCATTCAAATATATACATCGAAAATAAGGTACAAGTCTTGTACCATATACTGTCATTTAAAACTTAGGTTTAGCGACTACATGTCAAGTGTTCAAACCCTATCTACAATCCAAGTCCATAGTCTCCACTCTAATCACGATCTCTCTTCATCTCCTCGACCCAGATCCTGTCCCACCTGTTTCCATGCACACATACAAACACGACAACAGCCGGATAACTCCGGTGAGAAATACATCCCAGTATAAATCAACGATACATGCAATCATATAATCAATATAAAGCATGAAACAGATATCTGTCATATGTATCAAAATCTGAAAACATAATTCGATATAAATCTGTTAATCAATTCATGACTCTATATCTCAGACTAGACTCATTCCTAGTCTAGGGATCCCTGTTTTCAAGACGTTGGCATCCTATATCGAATCTCAGTAATAGAAGTAAATCCAACTCTAATCAAACATCGATATAAACCAAACATCCAGTGTCTTGACCTATCCATCAAACACTTTGGCACCGCCGCCAATCACTAATCTGTGACAATGTGCAATGGGCCAGTGACGATTCCATCACCATCTGGCCCTTCTGTCACAAGACCAATCGTCTAATACATCCTTTTTATAAATCAATAGAACAAGCATATCAATCCAAATCAATGCACATAATAACAATAAGTATGTGGTTTAGGCAAACTCAGATATATCACACTCGAGTTATTCTCCTGGTTCGACATTGACTTACACCTTTCTTTAGTTGCAGTTCTGACAACATTCAAGTCTGGAATTCGAAGTCTGTCAATACTCGATCTGGCAATGACAATATCAAGAAGTATAATACCAATATACTGCTCAAATCAATACCGAATCTGATCAATCTGAATCTAACTCAAAATCAACGGCATAACGGAACAATCTCAATAAACCAAGTAATACCATATCAATCAGATATCAATTCCCACAACTCATAATCAATAACGATAAAAATCTGATATCACATCTCAATCAAATCAACTCAGAAAATCATATCTGTAAGGCCCGAGAATTGGTTATCATAATCAAACATGTTTTATTGATAATTAAGGTGATTATAGACGCATCGTATCGGACCGGAAGAGGCGAGGAAAGAAATGCAAAGTATGTGCGAGATGAGCTCTCACGTATATGCGCCATTCAGCCCCGCACATATGCGCGAAATGTCCAGAACCATTGGCGCATATGCGCGAGTAGATACGCTCACATGCGCGAGGTGTTGGAATAGAAATTTCTGAGACAGTATGTCTCGCGCATATGCGCGAGTTGAGTACGCGCATATGCACGAGAAGTCCAGCATGAATTTAGAGTTGACACTTGGCATGAGCTATATAATGTGAAATATCTTCATTCTTCATATTGAACAGCAACAACCGAGGAGAGACATTTCAGAAAAGCTTCAAGAGTTCTTTATGCCTTTAAATTTGATTTTCTAATATTTACATATCAGATTTTCGATCCAAGCTTATATCCGTGCTCCTTGCATCAAAGACTACGAAAGGATTTAAGTATTGTTTATTTCCAACATGTTTTGAAGTTAAGATGTTGAGAGAAATCAGATATGATTACTATTAGATGTTCTTGTGCTGATTATGAATGTATATTCGAAACCAGATCGAAGAAATGATATTGTATGTGATTGTTTTGTATTTTCAGAATATGAGTATGAGTTTATACAGAATTTCAGAGTTTGAAGTATATGTGATAGTGGTTATGAGTTATTGATATGGAGTATTGATATTTGAGTTGATTTGCTATTACAAGATCACGTCATTATGCCGTCGAAATGTACCGAGAATGAATATTGCTACGTACATGTATTGGTTGAGTTGAATGTTGATCTTGTATCTATTGAACATTGCCATTTCAGATTTGTATTGGCCACTTCGATATCGAGACTTCGACAACGACAAAGATTGTACGACGGAAGGTATAATTCATGTGACTTTGGGGAGATATAACTCAAATGAGATTCAATTTGAGTTTCCCAACAAAATCACATACTAGAATAGTTGTTTATCTTTTGATATGATTATGATTTATTTATAGATTTATATTCAAATCTTTTGATATGATTATGCATTTATAGATTTATATTCATGCATCTAAGATAGGAGAGTCATTGGCAGATTTGCCAAACTTCTAGATGTTCGGTGTATTGACGCATAGGAGCAGACTTCCTCCGATTGTAGGCATGCCACTGAGCAGTGTCAGGGAGTCATGGGTCGATGCAATATCTGTAGACAGCCGGGAAAATTTGCCAGAGTCTGTCCCAGAGAGGTGCACAGCAAGCTCAGAGTATTGGGGAATCTGGTTCAGTATCTCAGCCAGAGCGGCAAGCATCATCTGTTCATTCCTTTCAGCCGCCACCTGCACCGTCCCAGTCCCAAGCCAGAGGTAGCCAGACAGTGAGTCAACCTCCCAGACAGCAGGCTCGAGTATTCGCACTGACAGAGGAGCAGGCCCAGGATGCGCCAGATGATGTGATTGCAGGTAACTGTTTTCTTTGCGGTTATCCTGCATATGTGTTGACAGACACATGTGCATCTCATACATTCATTTCTGAACATTTTGCATTGACACATGCATTGTCTGTCGAGTCGTTGTCTACTGTAGTGTCTATTTCTTCTCCGTTGGTAAGTGGTCTGATATATGTGACTTCAG
The DNA here is from genome assembly GCF_022965805.1 of Primulina eburnea. Classification (NCBI taxonomy): domain Eukaryota; kingdom Viridiplantae; phylum Streptophyta; class Magnoliopsida; order Lamiales; family Gesneriaceae; genus Primulina; species Primulina eburnea. The sequence continues at coordinate 21,872,041 of NC_133108.1, read as the reverse complement.
TTAGACATTGTATACTACAGTTTGAGGGGCATAAGATTGATTTATACTGTATTGTACTTGGCTTATCTGATTTTGGTTGTATTGTCGGGATTGACATGTTAACTAAGTACAGAGCCACCGTAGACTGTTTTCACAAGATTGTCAGATTCATACTGAAACGACAGAAGAGTGGAAATTCTACGGTAAGGGTTCTAGATCTTGGATTCCCTTAGTGTCTGCTCTGACAATGAATAGATTGTTGCAGAAAGGAGCAGAGGGGTTCCTTGTTTATTCTGTAGATCTACAGAAATCGAGCCCGAAATTGGTATATTTGCCAGTAGTACGGGGGTTTTCAGATTTATTTCCTGACGAGATTCCAGGGTTACTTCCAGCCCGAGAGGTAGATTTTAGCATTGATCTTATTCCAGTTACCGTTCCTATTTCGAGAGCTCCGTATAGAATGGAACCTATAGAGTTGAAAGAATTGAAAGCACAGTTAGAAGATCTTCTAGTCAAGGGATATATCAGACCCAGTGTATCTCCTTGGGGCGCTCCAGTGCTATTCGTGCGCAAGAAAGATGATTCCATGAGATTACCGTCAACTGAATAAGGCAACAATTAAGAACAAGTATCCTTTGTCTCGGCATTGATGACTTATTTGATCAGTTGCAGGGATCATCTGTTTATTCTAAGATTTATTTGAGATCCGTATATCACCAGCTCAGAGTCCGAGATGTTGATATACCGAAGACAACATTCCGAACCAGGTATGGACATTACAAATTTATTGTCATGCCTTTCGGTTTAACGAATGCTCCAGCGGTGTTTATGGCACTGATGAACCGCGTCTTTCAGAGGTATTTGGATGAGTTTTTTATCGTGTTTATTGATGATATTTTGGTATATTCCAAGAATAGGAATGAGCATGCAGAGTATTTAAAAATTGTATTGCAGACACTTATAAACGAAAGAATGTGTGCTAAACTGTCAAAGTGCGAGTTCTGGTTGAAACATGTTGTCTTCTTGGGTCATATTATATCTAGAGACGGTATTTCTGTAGATCTGAGTAAAGTTGAAGCTGTGATCAGTTGGCCTAGACCGACTTCTGTACCAGAGATACGCAGTTTCATGGGTCTGGCAGGATATTACCGACGATTCATTAAAGATTTCTCCAGTATTGCGAAGCCGATTACCCAGTTGACACAGAAGAATACACCATTTGTGTGGTCTGAAGATTGTGAGTCTAGCTTTCTAGAGTTGAAGAAGAGGCTGGCCAGTGCTCCAGTATTGACGATACCTTCAGGTACTGGTGAGTTCGTTGTTTATTGTGATGCATCCACAGAGGGTTAGGATGTGTTCTTATGCAACGAGGACATGTAATCGCATATGCCTCAAGACAATTGAAGCCACATGAGATTCGCTACCCAATTCATGATCTTGAATTGGCGGCTATCGTTTTTGCACTGAAGATCTGGCGTCATTATCTTTATGGCGAAAAATTTGAGATCTATTCGGATCACAAGAGTCTGAAGTATCTGTTTTCTCAATCAGAATTTAATATGAGGCAGCGTAGATGGCTTGATCTACTGAAAGATTTTGATTGCGAGATCAAGCACTATCTAGGGAAGTCAAATGCAGCAGCGGATGCCTTGAGTCGAAAGGTATGTGCTCTATCCTTATCGACGATAGGTGTTTCGAATTTAGTTGAAGATTGTTGTTTGTCTGGATTAGCATTTGATACAGATAGTAGACATCTACGACTTGCTACCATTCAAGTTGAACCAGATTTGATTAGGAGGATCAAAGAAGCACAAAAAAGTGATCTGAATGTTCAGAAATCTATTGAGATGATCCGATCAGGACATCTGTCAGAATATCAGGTACGTAATCATGTTCTGTACGTGAATAATCGGCTTGTAGTGCCAGATGTTTCAGATTTGAAACAACAGATAATGTCAAAAGCGCACTGTAGTCGGTTTAGTATTCATCCTGGTGGCAGAAAGATGTACAATGACTTGAAGACACAGTTCTGGTGGAAACAGATGAAGTCAGATATTGCCGAATTTGTGTCTAAGTGCTTGAATTGCCAACAGCTGAAGGCCGAGAGAAAGAAGCTTGGAGGTCTACTTCAGAGTTTGTCTATTCCTGAATGGAAATGGGATCCTATTTCCATGGATTTCGTGACGAAGTTACCTCAATCATCCCGGGGCTGTGATGCGATTTGGGTCATTATTGACCGATTAACCAAATCAACGTGTTTTATTCCATACAGAATGACATACCGACATGATTAGATGGCTGAGATTTATTTCAGAGAGGTTGTCAGATTGCATGGTGTGCCGAAGTCTATCGTATCAGATCGTGATCCACGATTCACTTCACACTTTTGGCACAGTCTGCAGCAGGCTCTAGGTACGACATTACACTTGAGTACTGCTTATCATCCTCAGACAGACGGACAGTCAGAACGGACTATCCAGACTTTAGAGGACATGTTGAGAGCTGTAGTGCTAGATTTCAGCACTAGTTGGTAAGATTCACTACCTTTGTGTGAATTCTCGTACAACAACAGCTATCAAACGAGCGTTGAGATGGCTGCGTTTGACGCATTATATGGCAAGAAGTGCAGATCTCCGTTGTACTGGGATGATGTATCTGAGGTACCAGAAATTGGACCTGATATGGTACGTGAAATGACTGAGAAAGTGAAGATCATTCAGAAGAGAATGAAAACGGCACAGGATAGACTAGCGAAATATTCCAATATCAGACGGAGACCGTTGGTATTTGAGCAGGGAGACATAGTATTCTTGAAGATTTCTCCTTTCAGAGGCATTGTCAGATTTGGCAAGCGTGGAAAGTTGTCTCCTAGATATATCGTTTTCACAAACTTCAATCTACGATTCAATGAATTTAAATTATTTCAAAAGCTCCCCTCGGTTTTCCTTTTCTGAATCCAAAGAAGGAATGAAGCTTTTATATATATATATATATATATATATATATATATTTATGTCCAAGAAAGGTGGCATCCTTTTTTAAGCAACACGTCTCGTGCATATGCGCGAGACCTACTGGTCTCAGCATCAATTCACTCGGCAGCTCGCGCATATGCGCGCCCCATCACCACGCATATGTGCGAGGTTCTCTGGAATCACATTTTTTCCTTGCACACACTCGCGCATATGCGTGCACTCACTTCGCGCATATGCGCGAGGCCCTTTGCCCATCTCGCGCATATACGCGCCTCCTGGTCGCGCATATGCGCGAGGTGTATTGTCCTCGCACATACAAACTTTCATGCTGAATCAAATCATGTCCCGATTAATCCTCTCATATTCATATCAATTCACAATAAATCATTTCACAGATTAACAGATAAAAATCTCGGGCATTACATTTCTCCCCCCCAAGATATGATTTCGTCCCCAAAATCACAGGCAATTCAAATCATATCAATAAAAAGGTATAATAGAAGCTAAACAGAAAACTCAAATCAGTGAAATAACTCTGGAAATCTCTATCTCATGTCTGATTCAGTTTCCCAGGCAGCTTCTTCAATGCCATGACGACTCCATTGGACTTTCACAAGCGGAATTTTCTTCGTTCTGAGCTGTTTTTCATTTCGGTCGAGAATCTGAATCGGCCTTTCAAAATAGCTCAATGTCTCGTCAAATTCGGCCTCTGCTGGCTGGATAACATGTGAAGCATCAGGCAGGTATTTCCGCAATAATGTACATGAAAGACATCATGTATCCCAGATAGAGAAAGCGGTAAGGCAAGTCGATAGGCACGATCTTCTATCTTCTCGAGAATCTCATACGGACCAATATATCGAGGAGACAACTTTCCTTTCTTGCCAAATCTGACAACTCCTCTGAAAGGTGAAATCTTCAAAAATACCCGGTCTCCTGCCTCAAATACCAACGGTCGTCGTCTGATGTTGGCATATTTGTCCTGTCTGTCTTGAGCAACCTTCATTCTCTTCTGAATCAGCTTCACTTTTTCTGTCATATCTCTGATCATATGAGGTCCAATCTCAGGAACATCAAAGATATCGTCCCAATAAAGAGGGGATCTGCATTTCTTGCCGTACAACGCTTCAAATGGTGCCATCTCAATACTCGTCTGATAGCTGTTGTTGTACGAAAATTCACAAAGTGGAAATGCATCTTGCCAGTTAGTGCTAAAATCAAGCACTACAGCTCTCAGCATATCTTCCAGTGTTTGGATCGTCCGCTCTGACTGTCCGTCAGTCTGTGGATGATATGCGGTACTCAAATGTAATTTCGTACCTAGAGCTTGCTGCAAACTCTGCCAAAAGTGCGAAGTAAACCAATGATCACGGTCTGATACAGTCAACTTCGGCACTCCATGCAATTTGACCACTTCTCTGACATTAATATCGGCCATCTGGTCATGTCTGTACGTCATTTTGTATGGAATAAAACATGCGGATTTGGTCAATCTGTAAATCACAACCCAAATCGCATCACAACATCTGGAGGAACGTGGTAACTGCGTCACAAAATCCATGGAAATTTGATCCCATTTCCATTCAAGAATAGATAAACTGTGCAGTAGACCTCCTGGTTTCTTTCTCTCGGATTTCACTTGTTGGCAATTCAGACATTTGGATACAAATGTAGCAATATCAGCTTTCATTTGTTTCCACCAGTATTGTGTCTTCAAATCGAATGAATGCTAAAACGATTGTTGTGCGCTTCTGCCAGTATCCGCTATCTCAAATCTGAAACATTCGGCACAACAATACGGTTATTCACATACAAAACACTGTCATGAACCTGATATTCCGATTGATGTCCAGCTCTGACCATAGAAATCGAATTTTGTACATTCTGATCAATTTTCTGTGCATATTTGATTCTCAATATCATTTCTGGTTCGACCCGAATAGCACATAATCTCAGAGGCTGACAATCTGTTTCAAAGGCTAATACAGACAAACAACAATCTTCTATCAAATTCGAAACACCAATCGTCGATAAGGATAAAGAACATACCTTTCGACTCAGTGCATCAGCTGCTGCATTGGACTTTCCAGGATAGTATTTGATTTCACAATCAAAATCCTTCAATAAATCAAGCCATCTTCGCTGCCTTATATTCAACTCGGACTGTGAAAACAGATACTTCAAGCTCTTGTGATCAGAATAAATTTCAAACTTCTCACCGTAAAGGTAGTGTCGCCATATCTTCAAAGCGAATACAATGGCAGCCAATTCAATATCATGAATTGGGTAACTAGTCTCATGTGGCTTCAGCAGTCTCGAGGCATAAGCAATAACATGTCCTCGCTACATCAGAACACAACCCAATCCTCGGTGAGATGCATCACAATAAACCACAAAATCACCAGTACCTTATGGAATAGTCAATATCGCTGCACTGGTCAGCCTTTTCTTCAATTCAAGAAAGCTGGTCTCACATTCTTCAGACCAAACAAATGAAGCATTTTTCTGAGTCAGCTGAGTAATCGGCTTGGCAATGCTGGAAAAATCTTTAATAAATCGACGGTAATATCCTGCCAAACCCATAAAACTATGAATCTCGGGTACTGATGTCTGTCTTGGCCAACTGATCACAGCCTCAACTTTACTGGGATCAACAGAAATACCGTCTCCGGATATAATATGACCCAAGAATACAACCTATCTCAACCAAAATTCGCATTTCGACAGTTTAGCATATAATTTCTCAGCCCTCAGAATTTCAATATAGTTCTCAAATGCTCAGTATGATCAATCATATTCTTCGAATAAATCAAGATATAATCAATAAATATAATCACAAAACCATCAAGATATCTCTGGAATATACGGTTCATCAGACCCATAAATACCGCTGGAGCGTCAGTCAACCCAAACGGCATGACAATAAACTCATAATATCAATTCCTGGTTCTGAACTCTGTTTTCGATATATCAGAATCCCTGACTCTCAGCTGATGATATCCAGATCTCAGATCGATCTTCGAATGTATTGAAGAACCCTGCAACTGATCAAACAAATTATCAATGCGAGGCAAGGGATATTTATTCTTTACCGTTGCTTTGTTCAGTTGCCGGTAGTCAATGCAGAGTCTCATTGAACCGTCTTTCATTCGCACAAACAATACTGGAGCACCCCCCAAGGAGACACGCTCGGTCTGATATACCCCTTGGCCAGTAAATCCTCCAAATGTTCTTTCAACTCTTTCAATTCAATCGGTGCCATTCTGTACGGAGCTATAGAAATCGGAACTGTACCTGACATCAATTCAATGCTGAAGTCTATCTCTCTAATCGGAGGCAAAGCAAATCAGCCAAAGATGGACTCGATTTCAGTAAGTCAACAGAATATACAAGGAGTCCCTCCGCTCCTTTCTGTAACCACCGAGTCATATTCATAGCAGATATCAAAGGAATTCCGGTTCGAGAACGCTTACCGTAGAATTTCCACTCATCAGCCATCTCAGGTCTGAATCTCACAATCTTGTGGAAACAATCAACAGCAGCTCTGTACTTGGTCAACATATCGATAATACAGTCAAAATCAGACAACCCAAGCACAATACAGTCTAACTCAATCTCATGCCCATCATACTGTAACATACAATGTTTCACAGACTTCACTGATATAAACATGTCCCCAAAGGAGAAGAGACAGACAATACAGCAGATAATGACTCAATGGACAATGAATGCATAAATGCAAATCGCTCAGATATGAATGCATGCAATGCACCAGTATCTATCAATACATATGCAGGATAACCAGAAATAAAACAGTTACCTGCAACAACATCATCTGGTGACTCCTGAGCCTGCTCTTCAGTCAAGGCGAACACTCTGGCATGCTGTCTAGAAGGTTGGCTAACTGTTTGGCTTCCTCCAGGCCTCGGCTGTGACTAGGCTAGTGCTGACTGGAAATAGTGAACTGCAGATGGTGGTCGCCTACCAGTCTGAGCTACTGATCCTGATGATTCGGCACCCTGTGATCTCTGAGAATCTCTGTGGGGACAAACTCTAGCAAAATCTCCCTGCTGTCTACAAATACGGCAACTGCCTAACACTCCTCGGCACTGCTCTGTGGCATTTTTTCCTCCACAAGTGCTGCAATAGGCTCCTGTATAACGCTGGCTCTGTCTGGAACCACTGGAGCTAGAATAACTATTGCCAGAATTCTTAAAATGTTTTCCTCTGGCTTTCAAGAAATCTTTCTTTCCACCACTGCTGCTGCCACTCTCAAACCGGGGAGGTGGTTGTTGTGGTTTTGGTGCTGGAGGCACAAACGAAGCTCCTTTTTGTCTCATCAGTTCGGCTCCCTTATCTCTATTCAAGGAATCAGTAAAATTGTTTGGTCGCCCCGTATTCACCAATGTAAATATTTCAAGATTAAGGACATTAATGAACTGATCAGCAACAGCTTCGTCGTTCTCGACCACATGTCGAGCAAAGCGCAGTAATGTATAGAACTTGGCTACATATTCCTCAATGTTTAGCTGACCATGTCTCAGATTGGCGAATTCGGCCCCTTTGTCCTTCTTGTATGACACAGGAAAGAATCTTTGATAAAATTCGGTTCTAAATACTTTCCAAGTAATTACTGTACCTCGAGGCTCCAAGGCCCTCTTTGTTTTAAGCCACCAGTTCTTTGCGGTGTCATGCAATTGGTGCCCGATCATTTTCACTATCCGCTCATCAGTGTAATCCAAGGACTCAAACAGCATCTCAATATCATCTAGCCAACTCTCACAATCCACTGCTGTCTCAGTACCCTTCAGAGTCGGTGGATGGAACGACTGAAATCTCTTCAGCAATGTTTCCATCGGTGTTGCTGTCACATCCATTGGAGGATTCGAAGTGCTACCCTGTTCTGGTACTCTTCGAGGAAACATATCTGATTACCAAAAGGGTTAGCAACCAAATACAATAAATCTGTTTCAGTCTTCCTCCGATCATCTTACTGATGATCAAGAATCGGTTCTGATTCATTCTCAATAACACATGTTTCCAAAGCAAATCAGATAAACAGATAAACATGTATTATAAAGAAGTAGAGCATGCTAGCAATCAAAATCAAGGAAAGAAAACTCATTCTACCCCGCTCACTAGCTCATATCTCAGTCTAAATGATCTATCGCTCTGATACCACCTGTTGTGGGGACCCGGACGATAATTCATTTCTTAATCGTCGGTGGGAATAATTAAATCAATTATAATAAACATGGTCTAAATTTTTTTTTTATTATACAAGTGTCAAATGTGGAATGTAATGGAATTCCTTCAAATATATACATCGAAAAATAAATTACAAGTCTTGTACCATATACAGTCATTTAAAACTAAGGTTTAACGACTACATGTCAGGTGTTCAAACCCTATCTGCAATCCAAGTCCGTAGTCTCCACTCTAACCACGATCTCTCTTCATCTCCTCGACCTTGATCCTGCCCACCTGTTGCCATGCACACATACAAACACGACAACAGCCGGATAACCCCGGTGAGAAATAAATCCCAGTAAAAATCAACGATACATGCAATCATATAATCAATATAAAGCATGAAACAGATATCTGTAATATGTATCAAAATCTGAAAACATAATTCAATATACATCTGTTAATCAATTCATGGCTCTATATCTCAGACTAGACTCATTCCTAGTATAGGGATCCCGGTTTTCAGGACGTTGGCATCCTATATCGAATCTCAGTAATAGAAGTAAATCCAACTCTAATCAAACATCGATATAAACCAAACATCCAGTGTCTTGACCTATCCATCAAACACTTTGGCACCGCCGCCAATCACTAATCTGTGACAATGTGCAATGGGCCAGTGACGATTCCATCACCATCTGGCCCTTCTGTCACAAGACCAATCGTCTAATACATCCTTTTTATAAATCAATAGAACAATCATGTTGTGGGGACCCGGGCTCTAACTCAATTCTTTTGGGATTTAATTGGATCTTTGTTCGAAAATGTGGGTCAAAAATTTGCTTTTAACATTAATTCTAATGTATAGATAAAGCATAACATATCGTTAACTGAAATAAACAACATAATGTACATACATATCTGTCTAGTACAATCATACACTAGTGTTCGAATCTCAAATACAAACATAAGTAGTACAAGTTTCATAAGGAAACACTAGTAATCTGCAATGCCCGAGATCTCCACGCTATCATCATCTCTCATCTAGCTCGCGACCCCGATCCTGCCCCACCTGTTGCCATGCACACATACAGACACGACAACAGCCGGATAACTCCGGTGAGAACATATCCCAGTATAAAACATGGATGCATGCAATGTCATAATCATGTACAATGCATAACATAAATCAAGTAACATGAATATACATCTAAACATGTAGTAGAATACAAATCTGTATTCTACAATTCACATCTTGACTCGACTCTTTTCTAATCTAGGGATCCCGGTGTGAATAAGACGGTCTGTTACCTACCCACCCACTCGGGGCAACGGTACGTCTTATTCCTAGACTTCGGTCAACTCTGTATCGAGGGTCTACACATAGAGCAAATCTACTACTATGCGACGATACACCGAAACGTCTAGTTTTGGCAAGTCTGCCAATCTCTCCTATCTCAGGACTCGAATATAAATCAATAAACAAGGCATTACATAATCAATGTAATAACAATCTAGTATGTGATTTAGGGAAACTCGTATCAAATCTGAATCGAGTTGTGCAATCCCGTGACCACATGAATTATACCTTTCTTGTTGAATCGTCTGTCGAAGTCTCAAAGTCGGAATGTCAACTCTGTCAAGATTAATCTGAAATGGGATAATGAATGTGCTATATATATCAAAACACAATTCAACCATCTTGTACAACTCAAGAATCACATTCGGTATAAAATCGACGGCATAACGACGTATTTCTTCGATACCGATAATACAATCTCACTACAACAATATCATAATCAATCCCAACAACTCATGATCTCATGAACACCTCAATACATAGGCTGAATCTGTACAATCATAACATAACACATGCTGAAATTCGAAACAATAGCATACGGTATCTGAAAATCAATCCGGTAACGTTTCTACGATGCTCATAATATCAAGAACACATTTCTCAACTCAAAACATAATTTCCCAAACATATGAATTTCGAATCATGCTGGAATTATATAAAACTTACATCCTCTCGTAGCCAACGATGCAAGGATCATAAATCTTAACTCGGAATATAAATCGGATGGCTAAATCATTCAAACTCTCAAGTTAAAGATCAAAAGAATGAAACTTTCCTCCCAAGGTGTTCTCGGTTCTGCTGATGGAAATGAAGGGATGAAGTGTCAATGCAAGGTATTTATATAGCATGCCATGTGTCATCACGAAATTCAAAAGTGGCAATCTCGCATGCAGACCGCGGGTGCGCTAGTTCAGGAGCGCGGGTGCGCTGTGCTCACGGCGACATTTTATTACCTGAAATTCAATGACCGCGGGTGCGGCGCTTGCATCACCGCGGGTGCGGTCTCACCACCGCGGGTGCGGTCTTGCACGCACCGCGGGTGCGGTGTTGCTTCGCACATTTCCCTCAATTTTCTATCACCTACACCGCGGGGGCGGTAGTCCTAGCACCGCAGGGGCGGTGTGGCTTCGGCCATGCCTTCAAAAATCTCATTTAAACTTCATGCATTCTTACTTCTATGAGTCTAGCATCAATGCCAGTTGATAATTCTCGAGCCTTACATTTCTCCCCCTCTTAGACAAGAGTTCGTCCTCGAACTCGCAAACAACTTAATCAATCATAGTAAAGGAAGAAATGACATTAGAACTGAAAGAAAACTCACATCATACAAATAGCTCGGGATGCCTCTGTCTCATCTCAGACTCTGTCTCCCAAGTTGCTTCCTCGATGCCATGACGATTCCATTGAACCTTCACCAGCGGAATAGTCTTGGTTCTAAGCTTCTTTTCCTTCCGATCCAAAATCTGTATCGGTTGCTCGACGTAGCTCAAAGTCTGATCTAACTCGGCTTCGTCTGGTTGAATGACATGAGAATCATCCGGCATGTATCTGCGCAACATCGATACATGAAAAACATCATGTATACCGGACAGTGAAGGAGGAAGAGCAAGTCTGTAAGCTCGTTCGCCAATCTTCTCAAGGATCTCATACGGACCGACGTATCTAGGAGACAACTTTCCTCGCTTGCCAAATCTGACGCCTCTGAAAGGTGAAATCTTCAAAAATACTTTGTCTCCCTGTTCGAATACTAACGGTCTACGTCTAATATTGGTGTATTTCGCTTGCCTATCCTGTGCCGTTTTCATTCGTTTCTGAATGATCTTCACTTTTTCTGTCATCTCACGAACCATATCAGGCCCCAATTCTGGTACCTCAGAAATATCATCCCAGTACAACGGAGATCTGCACTTCTTTCCGTATAAAGCTTCGAACGGTGCCATCTCAATGCTAGTCTGATAGCTGTTGTTGTATGAAAACTCACACAACGGCAATGAATCTTGCCAATAGTACCAAAATCTAGTACTACAGCTCTCAGCATATCTTCTAAAGTCTGGATAGTCCGCTCTGACTGTCCGTCCGTCTGGGGATGATAAGCAGTGCTCAGGTGTAAAGTCGTACCCAAAGCCTGCTGCAAGCTGTGCCAAAAGTGAGAAGTGAATCGTGGATCACGATCTGATACGATCGACTTCGGCACACCATGCAATCTGACGACCTCTCTGACATACAACTCTGCCATCTGATCGTGTCGATAGGTCATCCTGTACGGAATGAAGCAAGCTGATTTGGTCAGTCTGTCAATGATAACCCAAATCGAGTCACAGCCCCGCGAAGATCGAGGTAACTTCGTCACGAAGTCCATGGAAATGTGGTCCCATTTCCATTCAGGAACAGACAAACTCTGAAGTAAACCTCCGGGCTTCTTCCTTTCTGCCTTCACCTGTTGGCAATTCAGACATCTAGACACAAATTCTGCAATATCTGTCTTCATTTGCTTCCACCAGAATTGCGTCTTCAAGTCATTGTACATCTTCCTGCCTCCAGGATGAATGCTGAACCGACTACAGTGTGCCTCTGACATGATCTGTCGTCTCAACTCTGAAACATCTGGCACTACTAAACGGTTATTCACATACAGAACAAAATCTCTAACCTGATATTCTGAGATATGACCAGCTCTGATCATATCAATCGACCTCTGGATGTTCGGATCAGTTTTCTGTGCTTCTTTGATCCTCAAAATCAGATCTGGCTCAATCTGAATCGTAGCAAGTCGCAACGGTCTACTCTCTGTATCAAATGTCAATCCAGACAAACAACAATCTTCTACTAAACTCGATACACCTACTGTCGACAAGGAAAGAGCACATACCTTTCGACTCAAGGCGTCTGCCGCTGCATTCGACTTCCCTGGATGGTACTTGATCTCGCAATCAAAATCTTTCAGTAGATCAAGCCATCGTCGCTGCCTCATGTTCAACTCTGACTGAGAAAAGAGATACTTCAAGCTCTTATGATCGGAATAGATCTCAAATTTCTCGCCATACAGATAATGACGCCAGATCTTAAGTGCAAACACAATCGCCGCCAATTCAAGATCATGAATCGGATAACGAGTCTCGTGCGGCTTCAGCTGTCTAGAGGCGTAGGCTATCACGTGCCCTCGCTGCATAAGAACACATCCTAACCCTCTGTGAGATGCGTCACAGTATACAACGAACTCACCTGTACCTGCAGGAATCGTCAAGACAGGCGCACTAGTCAGCCTCTTCTTCAACTCTACAAAACTGGCTTCACAATCTTCGGACCACACAAATGGCATATTCTTCTGTGTCAACTGGGTGATAGGCTTCGCTATACTGGAGAAATCTCGGATAAAACGTCGATAATACCCGGCTAGACCCATGAAACTGCGTATCTCAGGCACAGAAGTCGGTCTCGGCCAACTGATCACAGCCTCAACTTTACTCGGATCTACCGCAATACCCTCTCCAGATATAATATGCCCCAAGAAGACAACCTGTCGCAACCAGAATTCACACTTGGACAGTTTAGCATACAACTGTTCCTGTCGCAAAGTCTTTAGCACAATTCTCAGATGATCTGCATGCTCAGTCAAACTCTTCGAATACACCAAAATATCGTCAATGAACACAATCACAAAATCATCTAAATATCTCTGAAAAATGCGGTTCATCAAACTCATAAACACCGCAGGTGCATTCGTCAAACCGAAAGGCATAACAACAAACTCGTAGTGTCCATACCTGGTTCGGAATGCAGTCTTCGGAATATCAACGTCTCTAACTCGGAGTTGATGATACCCTGATCTCAAATCAATCTTCGAGTATACCGAAGATCCCTGTAGTTGATCAAACAATTCGTCGATGCGCGGCAAAGGATACTTGTTCTTCACTGTTGCCTTATTCAACTGCCTGTAATCAATACACAGTCGCATCGAGCCATCTTTCTTTCTAACGAAAAGCACCGGAGCACCCCAAGGTGATACACTGGGTCTGATATATCCCTTGGACAGAAGATCCTCCAACTGTGCTTTCAACTCTTTCAGCTCTATCGGTGCCATCCTATATGGAGCTCTCGAAATAGGAACAGAACCGGGCATAAGATCTATGCTGAAATCAACCTCTCGAATCGGAGGCAACCCTGGGATCTCATCAGGAAAAATATCTGCAAACTCGCAAACCACTGGCAGATCTGCCAATGCTGGGCTCGACTTCAGTAGATCTACTGAATATACGAGAAAGCCCTCTGCTCCTCTCTGAAGCAATCTACTCATAGTCAGAGCAGATACTAAGGGAATCCGAGATCTGGAACCCTTGCCGTAAAATTTCCACTCGTCTGTCATTTCGGGTCTGAATCTGACAATCTTGTGGAAACAATCTACAGTGGCCCTGTACTTGGTCAACATGTCTATGCCAACTATACAGTCAAAATCAGCTAAACCAAGTACTACACAATCAAGATCAATCTCATGCCCCTCAAACTGAAGCATACAATGTCTAACAGTAGTCACAGATATCAAACCACTTCCCAACGGAGAAGCTATAGACACTACTGTCGACAACGACTCAACAGGCAATGCATGTCTCAATGCAAAATGTTCAGATATGAATGTATGCGATGCCCCTGTGTCTATCAACACATATGCAGGATAACCACAAAGGAAACAATTACCTGCAATGACGTCATCTGGCGCCTCCTGCGCCTGCTCCTCTGTCAGGGCAAAAACACGTGCCTGCTGTCGAGGAGGCTGACTCACCGTCTGACTACCTCCTGGCCTCTGCTGGGTCTGTGTAGGGGGTGGCTGAAAGGAGTGTACAGAGGATGCCTGTCTCTCCATCTGTGGCGCTGGTGCTGATGATCCTGTGCTCTGGAATCGTTGTGCACTTCTCTGGGGACAAACTCTGGCGAAATGTCCCTGTTGCCTACAGATGTTACAGCGTCCCAGAACTCCTTGACACTGCTCCGTCGCATGTCGCCCTCCGCATGAACCACAGTATGCACCACTATACTCTGACCCCTGACCTCTCTGTCGAGATCCACTCGAACTCGATGAACTACTCCCAGATTTCTTAAACTGTTTGCCTTTAGCCTTTAGAAATTCCTTCTTACCACTACCACTAGTTCCACTGTCAAAACGAGGAGGAGGGGGTGGAAACTGAACGGTGGTAGGCTGTGGCGGTCTCTGCCCCTGAACACCGTAGGAAGCTCCTCGCTGCCTGATCAAGCCAGCCTCTGCTCCCTTCGCTCGGTTCAGTGCCTCTGAAAAAGTGTTAGGCCGTCCCGTGTTCACCAAAGTAAATACATCTGGATTCAACCCGTTGATGAACTGATCGGCCACTGCCTCGTCGTTCCCGGCCACATGCGGTGCAAATCGTAGCAATGCAGAAAATTTAGCAACATACTCCTCAATGTTCCACTGTCCCTGTCTCAGATTCGCAAATTCAGCTCCCTTATCTTTCCGGTACGAAACGGGAAAGAAGCGCTGATAGAACTCATCTTTGAAGACTTTCCACGTAATGTCAATGCCTCGGTGCTCCAAGGCTCTCTTCGTAGTCAACCACCAGCTCTTTGCAACCTCTTGCATCTGATGCCCTATCAGCTTCACACGTCGCTCATCAGTATAGGCCAAAGACTCAAACAACATCTCGATATCATCAAGCCAGCTCTCGCACTCTACTGCACTCTCTGTGCCTTTCAGAGTAGGCGGATGGAAAGACTGGAATCTCTTCAATAAAGTCTCCATCGGTGTAGCGGTAACATCCATCTGTACACCAGACGTGCTACCCTGCTCTGGCTGTGGCACTCGTCTAGGCGGCATAAATCTGATCATAAAACTGATTAGTACTCAACCAATATCATCTGTCTCAGCCCTCCTCTGATCATAACCTCTGATCGAGAATCGGTTCTGATTCAGGCTTGAAATGCTGTAAATCAATTCAGATAATACAACACAACATATAATAGGGAAAGCAATAAAGCATGCTAGCATCTCAAAAGCAAGGAAGATGACTCGATCTACCCCGCTCATTCTATTCTATCTCAGTCTACAGAACCTACAGCTCTGATACCACCTGTTGTGGGGACCCGGGCTCTAACTCAATTCTTTTGGGATTTAATTGGATCTTTGTTCGAAAATGTGGGTCAAAAATTTGCTTTTAACATTAATTCTAATGTATAGATAAAGCATAACATATCGTTAACTGAAATAAACAACATAATGTACATACATATCTGTCTAGTACAATCATACACTAGTGTTCGAATCTCAAATACAAACATAAGTAGTACAAGTTTCATAAGGAAACACTAGTAATCTGCAATGCCCGAGATCTCCACGCTATCATCATCTCTCATCTAGCTCGCGACCCCGATCCTGCCCCACCTGTTGCCATGCACACATACAGACACGACAACAGCCGGATAACTCCGGTGAGAACATATCCCAGTATAAAACATGGATGCATGCAATGTCATAATCATGTACAATGCATAACATAAATCAAGTAACATGAATATACATCTAAACATGTAGTAGAATACAAATCTGTATTCTACAATTCACATCTTGACTCGACTCTTTTCTAATCTAGGGATCCCGGTGTGAATAAGACGGTCTGTTACCTACCCACCCACTCGGGGCAACGGTACGTCTTATTCCTAGACTTCGGTCAACTCTGTATCGAGGGTCTACACATAGAGCAAATCTACTACTATGCGACGATACACCGAAACGTCTAGTTTTGGCAAGTCTGCCAATCTCTCCTATCTCAGGACTCGAATATAAATCAATAAACAAGGCATTACATAATCAATGTAATAACAATCTAGTATGTGATTTAGGGAAACTCGTATCAAATCTGAATCGAGTTGTGCAATCCCGTGACCACATGAATTATACCTTTCTTGTTGAATCGTCTGTCGAAGTCTCAAAGTCGGAATGTCAACTCTGTCAAGATTAATCTGAAATGGGATAATGAATGTGCTATATATATCAAAACACAATTCAACCATCTTGTACAACTCAAGAATCACATTCGGTATAAAATCGACGGCATAACGACGTATTTCTTCGATACCGATAATACAATCTCACTACAACAATATCATAATCAATCCCAACAACTCATGATCTCATGAACACCTCAATACATAGGCTGAATCTGTACAATCATAACATAACACATGCTGAAATTCGAAACAATAGCATACGGTATCTGAAAATCAATCCGGTAACGTTTCTACGATGCTCATAATATCAAGAACACATTTCTCAACTCAAAACATAATTTCCCAAACATATGAATTTCGAATCATGCTGGAATTATATAAAACTTACATCCTCTCGTAGCCAACGATGCAAGGATCATAAATCTTAACTCGGAATATAAATCGGATGGCTAAATCATTCAAACTCTCAAGTTAAAGATCAAAAGAATGAAACTTTCCTCCCAAGGTGTTCTCGGTTCTGCTGATGGAAATGAAGGGATGAAGTGTCAATGCAAGGTATTTATATAGCATGCCATGTGTCATCAAGAAATTCAAAAGTGGCAATCTCGCATGCAGACCGCGGGTGCGCTAGTTCAGGAGCGCGGGTGCGCTGTGCTCACGGCGACATTTTATTACCTGAAATTCAATGACCGCGGGTGCGGCGCTTGCATCACCGCGGGTGCGGTCTCACCACCGCGGGTGCGGTCTTGCACGCACCGCGGGTGCGGTGTTGCTTCGCACATTTCCCTCAATTTTCTATCACCTACACCGCGGGGGCGGTAGTCCTAGCACCGCAGGGGCGGTGTGGCTTCGGCCATGCCTTCAAAAATCTCATTTAAACTTCATGCATTCTTACTTCTATGAGTCTAGCATCAATGCCAGTTGATAATTCTCGAGCCTTACACATATCAATCCAAATCAATGCACATAATAACAATAAGTATGTGGTTTAGGGAAACTCAAGTATATCACACTCGAGTTATTCTCCCGGTTTGACATTGACTTATACCTTTCTTTAGTTCCAGTTCTGACAACGTTCAAGTCTGGAATTCGAAGTCTGACAATACTCAATCTGGCAATGACAATACCAAGAATTATAATATCAATATACTGCTCAAATCAATACCGAATCTGATCAATCTGAATCTAACTCAAAATCAGCGGCATAACGGAACAATTTCAATAAACCCAGTAATACCATATCAATCAGATATCTATTCCCACAACTCATAATCAATAACGATACAAATATGATATCACGTCTCATTTAAATCAACTCAGAAAATCATAACAATTTCATACGATAACCGTTCTTCAATCCGGTTTGTATTATACGATGTCTAACATATCAAGAACCTCATATATGAATCATATCCGATCTTGGCTATATCATAATTTCAAGACATAAAAAAACTTAGTAAAACTTACATCCAGTCGTATCCTACGTCGATAGGAACACAGTACTGAAGTCGGATTGAAATCCTGACGGGCTGATCTTTCACAAACTTCAATCTACGATTCAATGAATTGAAATTCTTTCAAAAGCTCCCCTCAGTTTTCCTTTTCTCAATCCAAAGAAGGAATGAAGCTTTTATATATACATTGCATGTCCAAGAAAGGTGGCATCCTTTTTTAAGCAACACGTCTCGCGCATATGCCTGTACATCATTCGCGCATATGCGCGAGACCTACTGGTCTCAGCATCAATTCACTCGGCAGCTCGTGCATATGCACGCCCCATCACCGCGCATATGCGCGAGGTTCTCTGAACTCGCATTTTTTCCTTGCACACATTCGCGCATATGCGCGCACTCACTTCGCACATATGCACGAGGCCCTCTGCCCATCTCGTGCATATACGCGCCTCCTGGTCGCGCATATGCGCGAGGTGTACTTTCCTCGCACATACAACCTTTCATGCTGAATCAAATCGTGTCCCGATTAATCATCTCATATTCATATCAATTCACAATAAATCTTTTCGCAGATTAACAGATAAAAATTCCGGGCATTACACAAACTCTTCTCAATAATATGTAATAAGGTAAATAGCTTGAGAAGAGATAAAGAAATAGCAGCACAAGACGATCTCAGAAGATCAGATATCTGCTATAAAGATTGTGATGCTTTTCTATATGTTGAGCTTGAAGATAAAGAGTAATTCCTGGTTATTCAAAACAACGTTTGAATAATAGACAGAGAATGTGTTGCATTTTTATAATAATCGTTGTTGTCTATATAAAATTGATCCTTTAATATATAGAAACCTTGAATCCAACATCTATAAACAAAACGGCTTCTTTGACTCTAAGTGAATCAACTTTATCACTGAAAAAAGGTCTTGCAGAAAGCTTCAGAATAATCAGTCTTTGTTTTATAATAAAACTAGTAAGGCATTTTAAATATCTTCGTGCAACATTAAATGGTGCAATTAATACTAGTGCTATGTAAAGTAACGGTAACATTAAGGCTTGTAATGATCAAACAAAAGACGTTAAGCAGATAGAGTTTATAACACTATAATTGATAAAAAAATAAATAAAAAATAAAAAGTATTCGAAGTAAAAGAGCTTAATCGGTCCAATGTCTCTAAAAATAATTTCCTCATACTGATGATCTTGATTTCTAAAAGATGACTTTACATGAGGTCTGCTATCTCCAGTTATGCTCCCTGTTCTGCTTTCTGATTCCCCTTTTTTGGCATCACTAGCCTGAATTCGAATGAGCAACTCATCCACTCGGCTATTAAGGGTATGAATTCCATCATTTAGCATCTCCAAATACAGTGCTTGGTTGGAAACTCGTTCAGTAAGAGCATGAAGAGATTGAGATTATGACTCAATCTTGGCAATAACAAGTTCGAGCTTTGAATCCATAGCTGCAACTTTGTTGGTTACGGAGAGAATAGAGGAATCATGGTCGGAGACAGTTTTTGTAATCTCAGCCTGACCAAGCAAAATATTGCTTTGATTTGTGAAAACAGATGTCATGAAGATACTGGTTTCAACATGCAGCTTGGCCAAAAATTCTATTGTGCAAGTGACTTCCTTAGAGATGCGGCCGCGAAAGAATTTAGTTGCACTTACTTCACCAGCTTGTTCACGAAACAACTGTTTTACTATCTCTAAGAGATTGTTAAGATTTCTTTTCAGAAAGTCTATCTAAAATTCAAGAGCAAATTCTTCTTCTGGAGATGGAGATTTCTCTTGAATACGCTACTTGATTTCTGCAATTTGAGCAATGTGAGCAGCTGAACGAGAGGGAGGGACAATCAATGCAGGGGACATCTTCTGGTTGAGCAGTAGATGGAGCTGTTGCTGGTGCTGCAGAAGTTCCTTCAGGAGCAGTAGATTGTCCAAGTGCTGCATTTTTTTCGGGTTTGCGAACTAGTAGTTGTTTTGGTGGTTTCCATGGGTTCAACAGCTAGATTTGGTTCATATGGAACATTCAATAGATCTTCCATTTCTGCTTGATGTTCTTCAGAAAATTTGTCCAAATATGGTAGTGAAGAGGATGGAGCAGCATCTAATTCATTCATGGGTTGTTCTGCTTGTTGTGCTTCTGTGTTTCCTTCTGGAAGTACCAATTCGACAACCAAAGATGCTTCTGGTGTAGTGGGAGTTGGAACAATCGATTGAATCAATTCATCAACAGACGCCAGGTCATGGACATAAATTAATGATGAAGATTTAGTAGGCATTGTAGGAGATGTAGGAGTACTGGAAACTTTAGCTTCAGAAGGAGATGTAGTGTTTTCCTCAAATGGCATTAGCTTGAGAATATCTAGGACATGACCTACTCTGTATTGTAGAGGTTGTGCAAAAGCATGTTCCTGAGCAAGAATTTGCTGATTCAGTAATCTCAACCGGGCAGTCAAAAGTTGGATGACATCTTGATCGTGAGCAGCAGTAGGATTCATGGAATCAAAATTTGACTTAAGAATCTTCGCAACAGAATCCAGCTTCTGAAACTTCAGCTGATCAAGATTGTAGTTTCTTCTGTTTATAGCTTCAATGACATTTCTGGTTTTAGCATAAGCAAAGAATTGCTTCTACTTCTTCAGCATTTTTGCATAAGAACATGGAGTTCTTAAACATGTGATAAGGTGGTAAACTCGAACCTTGAGCCAGTCATCGAAGAAAATCATATCCTCACTTGCAGATTTTTCGATTTCATCCAGGTGAAGATCAAAATTTGTTTGAATAGATGATTGGGCACCATGATATTTTGGTTCTTCAAAGAGTTTACCTTTGCCATTGTCTGAGGAGGCAGGTAGCTCGAGTCGAAAGCGTAAAACCCTACGAGAGGTTATCTAATAACAACTCCAGTAGAGGGTCTGAGGGATTGAATTGAAGCTGAATTAGTTGCAATAGGAATGGTTGCGGGGTTTGACGTAGGGATAAAGATTGGTTTGGATGAGGTGAAGGTTGGAAAGACTTGTTGCAAATGAACAATATCAAGATCAGTAAGGGTTGTTGTCTTCTTGATACGGATTGTGGTTCGTGGTTTCTTTTTGTTCAAAGTGGCTGAGAGTGAGGCTTTGGTGGGGGAAGCGGATTCTTCGGATATGGTTTTATCGGAATCAGTCACGACAACATCTCTTTTCCGTTTGACTTTCTTCTGAGGTTCTTGAGCCTCAGCTAGAGTATCGCCAATATTCTTTTTGAGGGCAACAAATTCTTCCACGGTTGGTTTTGGCCTTAAAGCAAGCACGTTGTGTGAGGCCCGGGGCCGAAGATGGCAGGGGGTGATCGCCGGTGCTATGAGCTGGCACGGACAATGAGCGGCTCCTGGAAGGCTTCTAGGTGGAGGGAACATGAATGAACCGTTCTTACATTGGAAGGAGAGGGATTCCGAGACTGTTCAATGTAATGGACTGTACAGTTGAAAAAGAGCTTAAAAGATTTGATTGGTACTACTCATATCACGAGGGTGCGATCATACCAACACTAATTCACCGGATCCAATAAGAACTCCAAAGTTAAGCGTGCTCGACTTGGGGCAATTTCGGGATGGGTGACCTCCTGGGAAGTTTCCCAGGGTGCGTGTGAGTGAGGACATAAGCACGCTGGAAAGACTCGTTTGGTTAAGTTAGGACAGTTGTCGAATCTGGGGCGTTACAGTTGGTATCAGAGCCGACCTCTCCGAGTACGGTGTGGTTCGAGGACGAACCAAGCGGAAGCTGGTGGGCATGTGAGGCCCGGGGCCGAAGAGGGCGGGGGTGATCGTCGGTGCCATGAGGTGGCACGGACAATGAGCGGCTCCTGGCAGGCTTCTAGGTGGAGGGAACATGAATGAACCGTTCTTACACCAGAAGGAGAGGGATTCCGAGACTGTTCAATGTAATGGACTGTACAGTTGAAAAAGAGCTTAAAAGATTTGATTGGTACTACTCATATCACGAGGGTGCGATCATACAGCCACTAATGCATCGGATCCCATAAGAACTCCAAATTTAAGCGTGCTTGACTTGGGGCAATTTTGGGATGGGTGACCTCCTGGGAAGTTTCCCAGGGTGCGTGTGAGTGAGGACGTAAGCACGCTGGAAAGACTCGTCTTGGTACAGTGAGGACATTCGTCGAATCTGGGGCGTTACACGTTGATAGCATCAGCCATGGTAACATATGATTCATCCTCTCCGACGTTAGCGGAAAACCAGCATCCTTTTACAACTTGCTGATTTGAACAGCAAAATCAGTACTCTTTCTTAGAATCATGTCCTTCATGATTTTGAATAAGAAGCGACTCCAATCAACTTTTGCTTCAGAAGTGATGGCCATCATCACTTGGACCTTTTCGTTGGTCAATCTATCGAAAGTGCCAGCTTTTAAAAGAATTGCTTTCACAACAATATCATCGAGTACTTGGTTGTAACGTACCGTACTTTAACTACTTAAAATTTGCGAAAAAATTAAAAAATCTCTTAAAATAAATCGTGAACCTTCAAAACTCGGGAAAACTGTTAGAGTAGGTGCACGTCGAGCGAAGTGTTGGCCTAGTGTTCACAATGAAACTCTATGTATAAACAATCTTTATTTTAATAATATTTCAAATTATTGTTTGGCACTTCTTTATCTGTATATCCATGCTAGTTGCATAGATAAAGCCCTTGAATATACAAATTGTACAAAGAACATGAGATGCACATATGATGAGTACCATGAAACTCATACTTGGAATACTGTATATTCTAAAGAGTTCCTAGTCGATTCAGCCACCGCTAAGAAGGATATAGGCCGCTCGAGTTCGAGCCTAGTATCTGCGATGTGATTACCATTTTTCATTGGTAAGGGACATTGTGATATCCGAGCATGCAGATAGGTGATCCTGGTAGAGTGCACTGAAGAACCCTCCATAAAGGACTTTCCAAGTTGTTCTCACTTATCGAGTGGAAAGGTCCTAGTTTATGGTTGTACACCATTAGTCCTTATGACCCGAGACAACATTGAGACTCTATGTGCTAGCATTACACTTTGACTTGTTTACCGACTCTCAAGTGGTCATCAGGTGGCAAGGTTGGGTGTTTTGTTGAAACATATAGGAGTCGATGGATTGTAGTCGGAGATTCAACGCTTACCTTCGGGTATGGATATCCTATTTTTATGTAGTACGAAATCTCCGATAAGAGTATGGTGGTAATTATGAAATGGTTTCATAGATTACACCATCGATGCAACTACGACATGACACATAGTATCGATTCTTTGACAACTCTCGATATACCAATGGTTGTCAAATCGGTCGAGATATATGAGTTGAAGGGACCGTACTGTACGCTAACAATAATTGAATGGTTCTTACAGGCACTAACATTTGATACCTAGGGAATCATGTAATCGATGATGCTAGGCATTTAACCTGATTGTTGGGTACTATCAGACTTGAGTTCTGAAATTCTTGTTATCAAGGAGTTGATAAGTAAGAATGGAGCAATTGGGGTATGCTCATATAAGGACATGTTTAGTCCCGAATCACATGGAGATATGAACCCACGGCTAGTTGTATCAATGAACCATTGAGGGCCACACAAGTGCTACCTTTCTAGATCCCGTTGAGAAGTAAAATAGTTCAATGTGTTGAACGGCTTATAAAGGAGTTTATAAGCGTAAGGAAAAATAGAAGTATGACTTCTATAAGAAGAATGTAACTTTTAATTTGAGGAAGTGTTCCTAAATTAAAAGTTGGCCAAACAAATAATGTATTTGAAAATTGTGATTTTCATAAACATTATTATGGACTAAATTAAATTAATTCAAGTGTTGAATTAATTAAACACTAGTGGGGATAGTAGAGTCCAAATAATTAAATTAATTCAAGTGTTGGATTAATTAAACAACATTGGGCCTTGTAGAGCCCAATTAGAAATATTTATTAAACTAGTGGGCTTGAGTAAAATCGAGTAATGTTTAATTGGGCTCAAATATATTTTGAGACATCTAAATCAAAGTTCATGGGCCTTGTAATTCTTACAAGCCCAAAAAGAAAGGCATGCTAGGGAGGTGAAGGGTTGGAGGCACTTTCTCAATAATCTATGCATGGCATGCACATGCTTGCTTTTTACCTTTTCCACAACCAAGAAAAGTCTCCCCCTTCTCTCCTCAAACCCACTATGGCCGAAATTTGCAAGCAAAAATTCTCCCAAATTTGTTCTTCAAGTAGTTGAGGAATTCATATACTTCTCCTTGAAAAATCCTTTTATTTTTCTAGTGTAAAATATAAGGGGATCTAGCTAGTTGGTGGTGAGCTTAATATTTGAGCAAGGAGTGCTCGAAGAAGAGCTTGTAGATTGTCATCCTTGAAGAGATAAGGTGTTTACACCTTAGTTGGAGCCAAAATCAACTATAAAGGCCCTAAAACTCCTTGCTTGAAAATTTGCGGAAAATTAAAAAAAATTCTTTTTAATAATAAATTTAGTGCCTCATTCATAAAATCAACTGATAACTCAAGTTCAATGTTTAAAATATAGTAGCGGAAGAAAATAAAATTTTCCAAAAATAACAATTTAAAAATATCCGACGACTGATAAAATTGTTTGCGGAATAAAATAACAAATGTTGGACTGAGGTCCTCGGGTGCCACTACTGCCGACCCAAGCTGGCTCATTGGTCCCCGCCCTCGGCCCTGGCCTCATCAGTACCTACAACAATCAAGTCTAGTGAGCCTAAAGACTCAGCATGCAGTTATCGTAGGTAACGAGTAAATACTAAAGTAAAATTTGCATGGGATAAAATATCAGATCACGAGGCATGTTGAAAATAACTTGTACTGAGCAACTATAATATCTGCATGACTGAATTAAATATCATAGTAAAAATGTTTGCTCCTTGGAGCCCTGTACTGAAATGACTGAAAATAATTTTCTGTTGAGATTATGGTTTATATCAGATCACGAGGCATGCTGAAAAAAACATGACCTTTCCAACTCAAAGGGGCACTGTCCAGTCCAAGGCCATAGGCTAAAAGCCAACCGAGAACTTGAACGAGCCTCCGAACCGACACAGCCACTTGCTGTAAATTTCCAGCAGCTGTACAACCGCGTATTTTGTGCTGTTTTCGTGACTACCGGCCATTGGGGGCGTGAACCACCGAGCAGAGACTCTTATCAACATCTCAAGGAATGATTCGAACCATGGCTAAGGGCCCTAGGCCAGCCACAATCCGCATCACACCATAACTCAACCGAAGGATCCAACCGAGACTTGCGTGCATACGTGTGTAGTGTTTTACTTTGATCGATGTCTTGCGTCATTCCAGTGGCCATTTGATTGACCATGGCACGATCTAGACATCCAGGGGCATGGTATGACCCGTAGCTAAGGGCCATAGGCCAAACAAGATCCATACCAAACCACCAATGCCGAAACCACAAGCTGTCCAAAACCAAAGGGGCGAGAAGGGGAGGGGGCTGTTTTTGTTGTTTTGATTAAAAACCGAGGAGCCATGGACCAAGCCACAAAAAAGGGCGACTTAGTCACGTCTTAGACATGCTAGAGAAGTGATCTAACCATGGCTATAGGCCCCTAGGGCAACCATGATCCGATCCTTTCTCTTGACAGCAAAAATCGAAACTTTGAGACTCAAAAATGGCACCGATGGAGTGTTGCTGTCAATTCGAAATTCAAGCAAGCATGGGGACTGAAACATTGGACTAAAGTGATCCTAATCCATGCTAGAACATGTATAGATGTCGCCTTGGGAGCCTGGAACCGATCCACCCACCTGAAACCACAACACAAGAGGAGGCCGTGAACTGCACAAGAAAATTCGAAATCTGCATGTGTTGTTTTCTTAAAATTCTATGATGCATTTCGGTTTTTGCATGATAAAACATGGTCATGTACTGAAAAATAAATGATAATATGACTTGATTGAGGTTTGAAAGAAATCTAGACATGCCTGGTTTCGTTTCGAAAGAAAACGAACGAAACGACGACGACGCGGCACGGAGGAGTGGAACGCTTCTCTTCCTTTCCCTTGCTCTCAGTTTTCACCCTTCTTAAAAGCTATGAACCTCACGACTTATAATCTGAAAAGGGCTTCTGAATGGTGCTATATTTCGGTGGGGAGGGAGAGGATTAAGTGGTTAGGGGAGTGAGGGAAGTGGGTGCAAAATATAAGGAAGAATCAAGACCAAGTCCACTCTCATTTGAAATTTGAATTGTAGTTTGATATCAAGTGAGTTGATGGATGAATCTAGAAGGGGTGGTTGAAATTACATGCTAGACTAGGATAGGATAATGCTAATTAGATCATTAAATGGTGCAAGAAAGATCAAATAATTATCTTCCTAATTAAATACAAGAAAGGGTCAAAGGTGAGTTGGCAATTGAATCATCTAATAATTAAGGGGAGTGGCCGAAATCTACTAGTAAAAATGTAGGGGAAATGTTGTTTATTCACTAAATTAATAACTCGTAAAAGCCTCAGTAATCTTTTAATTAATTTAGTGAATTAAACCCTTTATTATTAGAACTTAAATGAACTTATTTCTTAATCACCTCAAGCAATTAAATTAAATCTTCAAACATCCTTTTTAACTTAAATGAACTTACTTGCTAGCTAAATTAACTTCTGGAAATATTTCTCAAATCTTAAATTCTATCTCAAAACTCCAACTCCAGTCCGGCCTCACTGAAATAACTGAAAAATCAAACTACTGAAATGAAATAATAAAATAATTAACTCCAAAGAAAAGCATTTAAATAATCATGAAATGAAGTCAATTAAATTTAAAAATACTAGAGTTATGCATGGCTTATACGTAGACTGATTTACAGGTTCTACATTTCTTCCCCCCTTAAAAGAAATTTCGTCCTCGAAATTAGAACTCACCGAAGAACTCAGGGTAACGATCTCTCATCTTCGGCTCAGACTCCCACGTAGCTTCCTCCTCTGAATGGTTGAGCTATTTGACTTTGACTCGCTTAACCAACTTGTTCCGAAGTTTCTTCTCCTGCCGGTCTAGGATTTGCACTGGTCTCTCCTCATAAGACAAGTTCGGAGTAAGCTGCAACGGCTCGAAATTCAGCACATGCGAAGGATTTTCCATATGCTTCTTCAGCATTGAGATGTGGAACACATTGTGTACTCCGGCCAGATTCGGCGGAAGAGCTACACGATAAGCTAGCGTCCCAACTCTGTCAAGGATCTCAAACGGTCCAATGAATCTCGGACTGAGCTTCCCTTTCTTCCCAAATCGCATGACACCCTTCATAGGTGCCACTTTCACAAAGACATGATCGCCCACTGCAAACTCTAAATCTCTCCTTCGCTGATCGGCATAACTCTTCTGTCGACTCTGAGCAATCCTCATCCTATCACGGATCTTGACTACTACATCTGCTGCCTGTTGAACAATCTCTGGCCCCAACTCTGCTCCCTTTCCTACTTCATCCCAATGAACCGGAGATCTACACTTGCGGCCATACAGTGCTTCATACAGAGCCATACCAATAGAAGAGTGGAAGCTGTTGTTATAGGTGAACTCTACCAATGGTAAGTTCGACTCCCAACTCCCAGAGAAATCAATGACGCAAGCGCGAAGAAGATCCTCCAAAATCTGAATAACTCGCTCCGACTGCCCATCTGTCTGCGGATGGAAAGCTGTGCTAAACAGCAACTTCGTACCCAAAGTCGAATGCAAACTCTTCTAAAATGAGGAAGTGAATCAGGGATCTCTGTCGGATACGATCGAAACTGGAACACCATGAAGTCGGACTATCTCCTGGTTATACAGCTCTGCATATTGAATCATGGTGAATGTCGTCTTAATAGGCAAGAAGTGCGCTGATTTGGTAGACGATCTACAATCACCCAAATAGCATTTGATCCCCTGGCTGACTTCGGCAATCCGGTCACAAAATCCATGGTAATGTTCTCCCACTTCCACTCAGGAATAGGAAGAGGCTTGAGCAAACCTGCTGGTCTCTGATGCTCGGCCTTCACTAACTGACATGTCAGACACTCGGACACAAATCGTCTGATGTCCTTCTTCATACCAGGCCACCAATACAATAGCTGCAGATCTCTGTACATCTTCGTACTCCCAGGGTGAATGGAGTACGGGGACATGTGGGCCTCTGATAAGATGTCTGCTTGGATAGAATCACTACTAGGAACTCATATCCTGTCTCGGTATCTCACAATACCGTCGCTGATTGTATACAAGACACTGCCATTGGCTTCATCTCTCTTCTTCCACTGTGCTAATTGCTCATCTGCTGACTGTCCACTGCGAATACGGTCCATAAGGGAAGACTGAATGGTCAAGGTAGATAGACGAGGAACTCTACCTCGAGGATAAGTCTCAAGATCAAACCTCTGCATCTCAAACTGAAGAGGTTTCTGAATCGTCAAATGGGCCATCACTGCGACTTTTCTACTCAAAGCATCCACAACTACATTAGCTTTACCCGGGTGGTAGCTAATGTCACAATCGTAGTCTTTCACAAGCTCCAACCAACGCCTCTGACGCATATTCAGCTCCTTCTGCGTAAAGAAATACTTGAGGCTCTTGTGGTCGGTAAAGATCTGGCACTTCTCCTCATACAAATAGTGCCTCCAAATCTTCAAGGCAAAAACTACTGCGGCCAACTCTAGATCATGGGTGTGGTAGTTCTTCTCGTGGATTTTCAGCTGTCGAGAAGCATATGCTATCACTCTCCCATGATGCATCAATACTGCGCCAAGACCGAGCTTCGAAGAATCGGTATACAGAACAAACTCGCCGGGTCCTGACCGTGTGGCCAAAACTGGTGCTGAAATAAGAGCTTGCTTCAAAGCATCGAAGCTCTTCTGACAGTCATCGCTCCACACAAACTTCACATTTTTCTTGGTCAGTGCTGTGAGTGGAACGGCAATGGAGGAGAATACCTGAATGAACTTTCTGTAATATCCTGCTAGCCCAAGAAAACTGCGGATCTCGGATGCATTTTGAGGCACAACCCAATATCTGAGTGCTGCAACTTTTGCTGGGTCTACCTCAATACCACTGCTAGAAACAATGTGGCCTAAGAACGCCACCTTCTCTAACCAGAATCCACATTTACTGAACTTTGCGAATAGTTTGTGCTTCTGCAATGTCTGCAACACTGTGGTCAGATGTCTGCTGTGCTCCTCCCGACTCTTGGAGTAGACGAGAATGTCATCTATGAACACTATCACAAACTGATCAAGATACGGCTGAAATACGCGATTCATGAGATCCATGAAGATCGCGGGCGCATTCGTCAGACCGAACGGCATCACAAGGAACTCGTAGTGACCATAATGAGTCCTGAAAGCTGTCTTGGAAACATCTGCATCTCTCACCCTCAACTGGTGATAACCGGAACGCAGATCTATCTTAGAGAAAATCGAAGCTCCCTGCAACTGGTCAAACAGATCCTCAATCCTCGGCAGTGGGTATTTATTCTTCACTGTAACCCTGTTCAACTCCCGATAGTCAATGCAAAGCCTCATCGAGCCATCCTTCTTCTTCACAAATAATACCGGCGCGCCCCAGGGTAAAAAGCTCGGGCGAATGAACTCCTTGTCGAGAAGTTCCTGAATCTGCTTCTTAAGCTCTGCCATCTCTGTCGGTGCTAATCGGTACGGCGCTTTGGATATCGGCGCCGTACCTGGCATAAGCTCAATGGAAAACTCCACCTCTCTCTAGGGTGGCATACCAGAGACGTCTTCAAGAAAAACGTCTAAGAAATCTCTGACGATCGGAACATCTGAGGCTGACTGGTTGGGTTCCTCGGGGACAGATAAAAAGGTCGCTAGAAATGCCCGACACCCTCTATGCATGAGCTTCCTAGCCTGAACATATGGAATAATGCGCGGTAAAGGAAAGTACCTGTCCGGCTCAAATAAGAATTGCTCCATCCCAGGCGGTCGGACGAGAACAGATCTACGCTGGTAGTCTATCAACACTCTGTTCCTCAATAGCCAGTCCATCCCTAGGATGATGTCAAATTCTGGCATCGGTAGCACGATCAGATCCTCATAAACAAGGTTACCGTGCAGCTCCATATCTATATCTCGGATAACATTGGTAGCTGCCATCTCCTCGCCTGACGGCAATACTACTGAAAAGGCTATGTCTAGCCCAATGGTCTTGATCTTGAGAAGAAAATTTGCAAAGACCTCCGAAATAAACGAGTGAGTGGCCCCTGAATCTATCAAGGCCTTGGTAGCGGAACCAGATATAAAAATTCTCCCTGAAAGATCGGAGTTCTAAGTTGGATCCAATAGCTACAAGAACTAAACTTATAGACATGCAAAGGTCAAAGTTCTTCTAACTTAAATCCCCAAAATGATACTGAGTAGAGCATGCAATCCTATCGCGGTTCTAAGTTGAAATCTAAATCCCGATTCCCAAAACACGGAAATTCAAATGATAACTTAAAGCTTAAAGGTACCTCTCAATAACATAGTCTACGGGTTTGTTTCCACGGCATGGAGAGCAAAGACTCTGCCTTGAGTAGGCAGATTCCTCTGGGGGCACTGCAGCAACATGTGGTCTGGACTGCCACACTTAAAACACTTTCCTGAGCCAGACATACATGCTCCAGGATGGCGGCGTGAGCACCTGGGGCAGACTGGGTGCTCATAAGTCCTCGGGGCTGGGCGTCCCCGCTGCTGCTGCTGCTGGCCTCTGTTTCTCGGCGGTCCGTGAAAAGGCCTCTTGTTCTGCTGCTGATGCTGATGAGGACGAGGGCGGTGGGGTGCCTGGACTGGGCGCTTGCCCTGACGATCCCTCTCGATATCCCGCAGGTCCTGCTCTGCGGCTAGGGCTTTGGAGACAGCAATCTCATAAGTAGCAGGTTCAGACACCCTAACATCCCGGCGCAAGATCGGTCGTAAACCCACCAGGAAATGCATCAACTTGGCCTTGGCATCATTCGAGATCAGGGGCACAAAGTGGCAGCCCCTCTCGAACTTACAGATGAACTCCGTAACCGTCATATCCCCCTGTCTCAGACTCATGAACTCGGTGGTCAACCTGGTGCGAACTTCCTCCGCAAAATACTTGGAGTAGAAAACCTCCGTAAAGCGTGTCCATGAAAGTGTAGCCAAGGTCAGGGCTACCGACGCTCCTTCCCACCATAAGCGGGCGTCTCCAGTGAACAGGTAGGTGGCACATCGGAATCGGTCTGCGTCTCCCAGCTCCATAAACTCGAAGATGAACTCGAGGGATTTGATCCATCCCTCGGCAACCATGGGGTCAGACGTCCCAGAAAATTCCTTTGGACGCATCTTCATGAATCGCTCGTAAATAGCCTCTGGCCCTGTCGGCCTAGTCACCACAGCATTGTTCCCCGCAAACTGTGCGAAGAACTGTGTCATCCCAGCTAGCATCTGGGCACTCATGTCAGGTGGGGGCGGTGGTGGAGGTGGAGGAGGAGGAGATGTCTTTCTCTCTTGTCTCTGATCGTCATCGTCCTCGCGACGGTGCTCGCCACCACCTCTCGGGCGTCCTACTTGACGTCTAGGGGGCATACTGTACCAACATAACCCATACGTAACTAACATGCATAATTCCATAATTTATTTTAAATGAACCCTGAAATACTGTAAATCTGGTCGAAATTATTTCATGGAAGCATGCTGTCAAAATAATTCATGCTTCAAATAAAATGCTGAAATGTATAACTTACAGACCGAAGGCGTGGCTTCGTGAGCTTCTCGTGGTCAGTAGTAGTGTAACCCTATACAGAACCACCGCTCTGATACCAACTATATAGGCCCTAAAACTCCTTGCTTGGAAATTTGCGGAAAATTAAAAAAAATTCTTTTTAAAAATAAATTTAGTGCCTCATTCATAAAATCAACTGATAACTCAAGTTCAATGTTTAAAATATAGCAGCGGAAGAAAATAAAGTTTGCCAAAAATAACAATTTTAAAATATCCAACGACTGATAAAATTGTTTGCGGAATAAAATAACAAATGCTGGACTGAGGTCCTCGGGTGCCACTACTGCCGACCCAAGCTGGCTCACTGGTCCCCGCCCTCGGACCTGGCCTTATCAGTACCTACAACAATCAAGTCTAGTGAGCCTAAAGACTCAGCATGCAGTTATCGTAGGTAACGAGTAAATACTAAAGTAAAATTTGCATGGAATAAAATATCAGATCACGAGGCATGCTGAAAATAACTTGTACTGAGCAACTGTAATACGTGCATGACTGAATTAAATATCATAGTAAAAATGTTTGCTCCTTGGAGCCCTGTACTGAAATGACTGATAAAAATTTTCTGTTGAGATTATGGTCTACGCCTGTGGCCCCTGCACTGAACTGAACTGATCGGTAACTGGCTACCGGGGAGTATAAATCTGAACTGAGTTGACCGGTCACTGGCGACCGGGTGGTACCAAACTGAACTGAGCGGTCACTGGCGACCGTATAAAATAATGCTCCCATAATAGTGAATTGACCACAAGCAATATCGCATAAATCTCAAAAATAAGTATTTTCTAACTTTTATGCACGTAATATAATTAAATGGCATAATGAAAATATCATGTATATTTTACCAACTGGATTGGATTGCTCCCAGGCTCGCTGCAACCTAAATATGCCATGAAAAATATGCAATAGCTTATACTTGACCGAACTATGCAATTAAGTTTGAAAATGCGACAATTTCGTCTAACGACTCCGTATTTTATCATGACTCCGAACCAACCCGAACCAACACTGAACCAACGTATAGTCATGATTAAAATACGCTTAAAATTATGAACTAATGCTCCTAAATTGAGGAATTCATATACTTCTCCTTGAAAAATCCTTTTATTTTTCTAGTGTAAAATATAAGGGGATCTAGCTAGTTGGTGGTGAGCTTAATATTTGAGCAAGGAGTGCTCGAAGAAGAGCTTGTAGATTGTCATCCTTGAAGAGATAAGGTGTTTACACCTTAGTTGGAGCCAAAATCAACTATAAAGGCCCTAAAACTCCTTGCTTGAAAATTTACGGAAAATTAAAAAAAATTCTTTTTAATAATAAATTTAGTGCCTCATTCCTAAAATCAACTGATAACTCAAGTTCAATGTTTAAAATATAGTAGCGGAAGAAAATAAAATTTGCCAAAAATAACAATTTAAAAATATCCAAAGACTGATAAAATTGTTTGCGGAATAAAATAACAAATGCTGGACTGAGGTCCTCGGGTGCCACTACTGCCGACCCAAGCTGGCTCATTGGTCCCCGCCCTCGGCCCTGGCCTCATCAGTACCTACAACAATCAAGTCTAGTGAGCCTAAAGACTCAGCATGCAGTTATCGTAGGTAACGAGTAAATACTAAAGTAAAATTTGCATGGGATAAAATATCAGATCACGAGGCATGCTGAAAATAACTTGTACTGAGCAACTATAATATCTGCATGACTGAATTAAATATCATAGTAAAAATGTTTGCTCCTTGGAGCCCTGTACTGAAATGACTGAAAATAATTTTCTGTTGAGATTATGGTCTATATCAGATCACGAGGCATGCTGAAAAAAACATGACCTTTCCAACTCAAAGGGGTACTGTCCAGTCCAAGGCCATAGGCTAAAAGCCAACCGAGAACTCGAACGAGCCTCCGAACCGACACAGCCACTTGCTGTAAATTTCCAGCAGCTGTACAACCGCGTATTTTGTGCTGTTTTCGTGACTACCGGCCATTGGGGGCGTGAACCACCGAGCAGAGACTCTTATCAACATCTCAAGGAATGATTCGAACCATGGCTAAGGGCCCTAGGCCAGCCACAATCCGCATCACACCATAACTCAACCGAAGGATCCAACCGAGACTTGCGTGCATACGTGTGTAGTGTTTTACTTTGATCGATGTCTTGCGTCGTTCCAGTGGCCATTTGATTGACCATGGCACGATCTAGACATCCAGGGGCATGGTATGACCCGTAGCTAAGGGCCATAGGCCAAACAAGATCCATACCAAACCACCAATGCCGAAACCACAAGCTGTCCAAAACCAAAGGGGCGAGAAGGGGAGGGGGCTGTTTTTGTTGTTTTGATTAAAAACCGAGGAGCCATGGACCAAGCCACAAAAAAGGGCGACTTAGTCACGTCTTAGACATGCTAGAGAAGTGATCTAACCATGGCTATAGGCCCCTAGGGCAACCATGATCCGATCCTTTCTCTTGACAGCAAAAATCGAAACTTTGAGACTCAAAAATGGCACCGATGGAGTGTTGCTGTCAATTCGAAATTCAAGCAAGCATGGGGACTGAAACATTGGACTAACGTGATCCTAATCCATGCTAGAACATGTATAGATGTCGCCTTGGGAGCCTGGAACCGATCCACCCACCTGAAACCACAACACAAGAGGAGGCCGTGAACTGCACAAGAAAATTCGAAATCTGCATGTGTTGTTTTCTTAAAATTCTATGATGCATTTCGGTTTTTGCATGATAAAACATGGTCATGTACTGAAAAATAAATGATAATATGACTGGATTGAGGTTTGAAAGAAATCTAGACATGCCTGGTTTCGTTTCGAAAGAAAACGAACGAAACGACGACGACGCGGCACGGAGGAGTGGAACGCTTCTCTTCCTTTCCCTTGCTCTCAGTTTTCACCCTTCTTAAAAGATATGAACCTCACGACTTATAATCTGAAAAGGGCTTCTGAATGGTGCTATATTTCGGTGGGGAGGGAGAGGATTAAGTGGTTAGGGGAGTGAGGGAAGTGGGTGCAAAATATAAGGAAGAATCAAGACCAAGTCCACTCTCATTTGAAATTTGAATTGTAGTTTGATATCAAGTGAGTTGATGGATGAATCTAGAAGGGGTGGTCGAAATTACATGCTAGACTAGGATAGGATAATGCTAATTAGATCATTAAATGGTGCTAGAAAGATCAAAGAATTATCTTCCTAATTAAATACAAGAAATGGTCAAAGGTGAGTTGGCAATTGAATCATCTAGTAATTAAGGGGAGTGGCCAAAATCTACTAGTAAAAATTTAGGGGAAATGTTTATTCACTAAATTAATAACTCTTAAAAGCCTCACTAATCCTTTAATTAATTTAGTGAATTAAACCCTTAATTATTGGAACTTAAATGAACTTATTTCTTAATCACCTCAAGTAATTAAATTAAATCCTCAAACATCTTTTTTAACTTAAATGAACTTACTTGGTAGCTAAATTAACTTCTGGAAATATTTCTCAAATCTTAAATTCTATCTCAAAACTCCAACTCCAGTCCGGCCTCACTGAAATAACTGAAAAATCAAACTACTGAAATGAAATAATAAAATAATTAACTCCAAAGAAAAGCATTTAAATAATCATGCAATGAATTCAATTAAATTTAAAAATACTATAATTAGATTTACGGGTTCTACATCAATCCTTGTGATTGATAGGTAAACTTCTAAATACCCTATGTATGACATATTTTGGTGTTTTTGTATTTGCTACACATCTTAGTAGAGGTGTTCGGTTTTATGCTCTTGAAAATGTATGATTTTCAAAAATTTTGAAACTTCCGTTGCGCAACCGGCACCTAAATTCGATCCCCTTTCAAGTGGTATCATGAGCTAAGGATACTATTTTGTGTAGCATATACATAAAATTATATTGAGGGCAATTTCTAACCGCATGAGATGAATTTTTGCAACAAATTCAAGGCCAATAAAATTGGATTTTCGGGCAGCAAGGGCTGCCCGAGGGACTGCCCGAACGCCCCATGTTTTTTAAATAAAAAAAAATTGTTGGCCGGAATCCGTTAACGGAGCTCCGGCGACGACGATGATGACTAGGGTTTCCAAAGTGTTTTGGATTATCAAAGTGTCATGGGCCTTGTTGTTGTTGGGCCATTAGATGGCTTAACATATTTGTGAAATTTAAATGGGCCAAAATGTTTTTGGTGAAAAATGATTTTTTGGGCCCTTAAGTTTAAATTTACAAAAGTTTCACATATTATCTCATGAAATAAATAATTGAAGTTGGACTTTAATTATTTATAGTAAATGGTGATTTACAAGAAATTCGGTTATAAATAAATTAATTAGAAAGTAGACAAAGGTGTTTGTATACTTTGTTAATTTAGTTTATAATCGTAGCGGTTAGTGATTGGATCAAGATATATAATATTGGATCAATTAATTATTGTGATAATTAATTGATGGTGTATGATATGTGATATTATGCATGAAGGATGATCAAAAGCCCAAGCCCAATTTGCTAGGTGTATGCTAGGATATTTTGTGTTGAATGATTGTAATAATTATCAAATTTAAAGTGATCTTGGTTTATGGCCCGTTCCCACCCCATGAGATGTATCCCTATTTTCCATGGATATTTATTTGTAAAAATTAGAATAGTGGAAGATCAAGATTGGAAGATGGTGGCCTTGATGATTATGAAGATCAAAGACATGTAAATATTGGAAGCTTATGTAATAGTTGCATTTGCATCCCTTGCATTTCCTTAGGATTGGACCTAGGCCCGTGCTTAGCTCACTCAGGCCATTAGTATTGGGTCGATTGATCATCCTTGTTTTGTTTACTGTTTATAATATATGCATGATATGTTATAACTAATGAGTATGTGCGTTATTATTATGATAATAACAAAGTTGCATGAATCCGGCAAACATACGATCATACATGGCAAGCTTTTAAATAAAATTAATGATGAGACATTTCAAAATTAAAAACCCTCATTTTGAATAAGATTCAAAATTACTATGAAGCCCGAAAAGGGGAATTATAAATTTGTTTATAATTTCCATGTCTTCCATCGAAAATGGGTGCATGATAAACGCTACCCGTGCTCGGGGCTCGGCTCATATTATTGAGGGGCCACTGGGTGCCGGAAAGCTGTGACATCCATTGACATGGTGATGTGAACTACGTGGAACTCCCATGATTTCGGCTCATATTATTGAGGGAACTCATGGCGACCGTCCATTAAGGTTCAACATCGATGGGTAAGGCTTGACACGTAAAGATGAACGACGTCATATTATTGGGTCCTAATCAAACGTGAGACAAAAGTTTACGTAGAGGGTTGCATGGAGATACAATTGGAAACTTCCTTTTAGGAATTATGATTGGCTGATATTATTCGCGATTATAATTCGCTAATTGGAGCTTACGTACCTACTGAGGAAAAGAGTTTCCCATTTTCACTAGAGGGTAGTGAAAGATGTCAAAAAAGTGGGAGTAAAAATTTATAAAGTAAAAGTACATACTTTATATCTTACTAAATATTTTAAAATAGTCATTAACATTTATCTATTTTACTTTTCAATACTTTTTGACAATGTCTTCGATTCGCAATTCGCTATATGTAATACTTGACAAACACGTATTAACCGGACCTAATTACCTCAATTGGCTAAGAAATCTGAAAATCGTCTTGAATTCGGAAAGGATAGCATATACACTTACTGAATCACCCCATGTTGAGGCTCCGACTGACTGCAATCCTGAGGAATTGCAGACTTACAAGGAATGGTGTGACCATGACTTGAAAGCC
Organism: Primulina eburnea; assembly: GCF_022965805.1. Lineage (NCBI taxonomy): Eukaryota > Viridiplantae > Streptophyta > Magnoliopsida > Lamiales > Gesneriaceae > Primulina > Primulina eburnea. The sequence continues at coordinate 21,834,542 of NC_133108.1, read as the reverse complement.
AAGTGTTATTTGAAGGCTTCTATGAATGATGAGAAGTCGGTTCTTTATGTGGATTCTTCATCTGGTACGAAGATTGGTCCACATGAGAAGGGAAAGAAGCGTTCTTTCCAATGTCCCAAGAAGAACGTGCCCTTGAAGAGGCAATCTCCGAGTCCCGCTGTGGCAGCCATACCAGTGAAGGCTGACAAGACTGCTAATGTATGTCATCACTGCAAGAAGCCTGGACATTGGAGGCGTAACTGCAGGGAATATCTTGCCCAAAAGAGTTCTGGAAATGGTATGTTATATATTGAAGTAAACATTTCAATTAACTCTACTTCTTGGGTATTAGATACCGGTTGTGGCTCACATCTCTGTAATGAGTTATAGGTGATGGGAAGAAGTAGGAGACTTAGGGAAGGTGAGACCTTCTTGAGGTTTTCCAATGGAGCAAGAGTTGCTGCCAAGGCCGTGGGAAATGTTTACTTATTGTTGAACAATGATTTTAAGTTGATTTTAAGAGATGCTTTGTTTGTACTTGATTTGGTGAAAACATTATTTCCATTTCCATGCTTGATGAAAATGGATATTCTTGTTTATTTAGCAAAGGTGTTTGCAACATTCACAAGAATGAATGTTTAATTGGTACTGGAGAACTTGAAAACGATCTCTATAACTTAAAATTGAAAGATATTCCACTAAACAATGTCCAAGAAATAACAACAACAAACAAGAGAAAACAAGATACTCTAAATTCGGCACAATTATGGCATGCTCGATTAAAACATATTTCCCTAAGAAGAATGAACAAGCTAGTGGGAGTAGGCATGTTTGATATGTCTGATATTAATGCTCTCACGACTTGTGAACCATGTCTGAAAGGAAAGATGACCAAAATTCCCTTTAAGGGCCATGTGGAGCGAGACAAAGGGTTATTGGATTTGATACATACCGATGTATGCGGTCCGCTTAGCATCACCACTAAGCATGGACATGCCTACTTCATCACCTTTACCGATGACTTTTCGAGGTATGGGTATGTGTATTTAATGAAATACAAGTCTGAAGCCTTTGAAAGGTTCAAAGAATTCATAAGTGAAGTAGAGAAACAGTTGGGACGAAGCATCAAGTCACTTCGATCGGATCGAGGTGGTGAGTATTTGAATACCGAGTTCCAAGAGTATCTTAGGGAAAATGGGATTCTCTCGCAGTGGACTCCGCCCGCTACACCACACTTGAATGGTGTTTCGGAGCGTCGTAACTGGACTTTGATGGACATTGTTCGGTCTATGATGGGGTTCACGGAGTTGCCGCCATCCTTTTGGGGATATGCGCTTGAGACAGCGGCACTGTTGTTGAACAATGTCCATTCAAAGGTAGTTGACAAGACACCATATGAGATATGGATGGGTAAGCCACCCAAATATTCTTATCTTAGAATATGGGGATGCCACGCTTATGTGAAGCAGGTAGTGGGAGATAAATTGGATAGTCGATCCATTTTATTTTACTTTGTGGGATATCCAAAGAATTCGGTGGGATACTATTTCTATCATCCCCAAGAAACAAAAGTGTTTGTTTCTAGGAATGCAACTTTTTTGGAAAAGGAATTTCTATTGGATAGAAAAGGGAAGATGATAGAACTCGAAGAGGGTCGAGACACCCATAATTATAGAACCCACACCCGAAGAACCAAAAGAGGAGATACAAGATCCTAGAAGATCCGAGAGAGTCTCGAGACCACCTATGAGGTATGGTCTGCTTCTTGAAGAGGGCCATGATGAGCCTAACCATGGATGTGATCCAAGGACCTTCAAGTAAGCATTATCTGATGCCGATTCATCCAAGTGGCTTTAAGCGATGGAATCTGAGATGAATTCCATGCATTCGAACCAAGTGTAGAATCTCGTGGATCCACCTGAGGGAATTGTTCCCATAGGGTGTAAATGGATTTACAAAAGGAAACTTGGGGCGGATGGGAAGGTATTGACCTTCAAGGCGCGATTGGTGGCAAAAGGATATACTCAAAGACAAGGAGTTGACTTTGAAGAAACCTTTTCTCCAGTTGCAATGTTCAAGTCTATAAGGATATTGCTAGCCATAGCTGCATGGTATGACTATGAGAGATGGCAGATGTATGTCAAGACACCCTTTCTTAATGGGGATATTAATGAAGAGATTTACATGTCTCAACCTGAGGGGTTTACATGTATCTGAAGTGAGCATATGGTATGCAAACTTAAGATATCTATTTATGGTCTAAAGCAGGCATCTAGGAGTTGGAACCTTAGATTCGATAGTACAATCAAAGAGTTTGGTTTTACTAAGAATCCTGAGGAACCCTGTGTGTATAAGAAGTTCAGTGGGAGTGCTGCGACATTCCTGGTGCTGTATGTTGATGACATTCTACTCATTGAGAATGATGTAGGAATGTTGCAATCAACTTAGATATGGTTAGCGAGTAAGTTCTCGATGCATGACTTGGGTGAAGCATCTTTTGTATTGGGAATACAGATCTATAGAGATAGATCAAAAAGATTGCTTGGTCTCACCCACTCCACATACATTAATACCATCGTGAAGGGGTTCTCGATGGATGAGTCCAAGAGAGGACATCTACAAATGTGTCATGGCATGTCCCTATTCAAGTTTATGTCTCCCAAGACTGATGCAGAGATAGCGACGATGACACGCATTCCGTATGCTTCTGCGATTGGTAGCATCATGTATGGGATGATATCTACACATCCTGACGTGGCTTTCGCACTAAGTGTAGTGAGTAGATATCAATCGGACCCTGGTCTACCACATTGGAAAGCTATGAAAGACATCCTCAAGTATTTGAGAAAGACCAATAAGTTGTTCTTGGTCTATGGGGTCGAGAACTGAAATTGGAAGGCTATACCGACTCTAGCTTCCAAAGCGATATCGATGACTCGAAGTCAACCTCTGGGTTCGTATTCATGCTCAATGGTGCTGCTGTCTCTTGGAAGAGTTCCAAGCAAGATAGTACTACGGATTTCAGCACAGAGGCCGAATACATTGCTACATCAGATGCAGAAAAAGGAGGCTATATGGATAAGGAATTTCGTCCAAGAGTTGGGCGTCATTCTTAATAGAGTTGCTCCTGTACCGGTGTTGTGTGACAACACGGGAGCTATAGCTCAAGCAAAGGAGCCAAGGTCTCATCAGAAATCCAAACACGTATTGAGAAAGTACCACATCCTCTGAGAGATTGTGGAAAGAGGAGAAGTTTCTATTGACAAAGTCGGCTCCGCAGATAAGTTGCTGATCCGCTAACTAAGCCTTTACCTGGACCATTATTCGAGAAGCATCGTGAATCGATGGGTTTGAAGCATATGGGTAGTTGGCTCTAGTGCAAGTGGGAGATTGTTAGAGTAGGTGCACGTCGAGCCAAGTGTTGGCCGAGTGTTCACAATGAAACTCTATGTATAAACAATCTTTATTTTAATAATATTTCAAATTATTATTTTGGCACTTCTTTATCTGTATACCCATGCTAGTTGCATAGATAAAGCCCTTGAATATACAAATAGTACAAAGAATATGAGATGCTCATATGATGAGTATCATGAAACTCATAATTGGAATACTGTATATTCTAAATAGTTCCTAGTCGATTCAGCCGCCGCTAAGAAGGATATAGGCCGCTCGAGTTCGAGCCTAGTATCTGCGATGTGAGTACCATGTTTCATTGGTAGGGTACATTGTGATATCCAAGCATGCAGATAGGTGCTCCTGGTAGAGTGCACTGAAGAACCCTCCATAAAGGACTTTCCAAGTGGTTCTCACTTATCGAGTGGAAAGGTCCTAGTTTATGGTTGTACACCATTAGTCCTTATGACCCGGGACAACATTGAGACTCTATGTGCTAGCATTACACTTTGACTTGTTTACCGACTCTCAAGTGGTCATCAGGTGGCAAGGTTTGGTGTTTTGTCGAAACATATAGGAGTCGATGCATTGTAGTCAGGGATTCAACGCTTACCTTCGGGTATGGATATCCTATTTTTATGTAGTACGAAATATCTGATCAAAATATGGTGGTAATTATGAAAGGGTTTCATATATTACACCATCGATGCAACTACAACATGACACATAGTATCGATTCATTGACAACTCTCGATATACCAATGGTTGTCGAATCGTTCGGGATATATGAGTTGAAGGGACCGTACTGTACGCTAACCATAATTGAATGGTTCTTACAAGAACTATCATTTGATACCTAGGGAATCATGTAAGTGATGCTGCTAGGCATTTAACCTGATTGTTGGGTACTATCAGACTTGAGTTCTGACATTCTTGTTACCAAGGAGTTGATAAGTAAGAATGGAGCAATTGGGGTATGCTCATATAAGGACATGTTTAGTCCCGAATCACATGGAGATGTGAACCCACGGCTAGTTGTATCAATGAACCATTGAGGGTCACACAAGTGCTACCTTTATAGATCCCGTTGAGAAGTAAAATAGTTCAATGTGTTGAACGGCTTATAAAGGAGTTTATAAGCGTAAGGAAAAATAGAAGTATGAATTCTATAAGAAGAATGTAACTTTTAATTTGAGGAAGTGTTCCTAAATTAAAAGTTAGTTCTTCTTTTTTGCGAGAACCCCGTGCTTTCATAGAGGCAAGTGAATTTGGTTAGCCGTACGATGGGCAACTATCTCCTGCGGTTCGCTCAAATTAAAAGTTGGCAAAACAAATAATGTATTTGAAAATTGTGATTTTCATAAACATTATTATGGACTAAATTAAATTAATTCAAGTGTTGATGTAATTAAACACTAATGAGCCTAGTAGAGTCCAAATAATTAAATTAATTCAAGTGTTGGATTAATTAAACAACATTGGGCCTTGTAGAGCCCAATTAGAAATAATTATTAAACTAGTGGGCTTGAGTAAAATCAAGTAATGTTTAATTGGGCTCAAATATATTTTGAGACATTTAAATCAAAGTTCATGAGCCTTGTAATTGTTACAAGCCTAAATAGAAAGGCGTGCTAGGGAGGTGAAGGGTTGGAGGCACTTTTTCAATAATCTATGCATGAAATGAACATGCTTGCTTTTCACCTTTTCCACAACCAAGAAAAGTCTCCCCCTTCTCTTCTCAAACACACTATGGCCGAAATTTTCAAGCAAAAATTCTCCCAAATTTGTTCTTCAAGTTGTTGAGGAATTCATATATTTCTCCTTGAAAAATCTTTTTATTTTTCTAGTGCAAAATAAAAGGGGATCTAGCTAGTTGGTGGTGGGCATAATATTTGAGCAAGGAATGCTCAAAGGAGAGCTTGTAGATTGTCATCCTTGAAGAGCTAAGGTGTTTACACCTTAGTTGGAGCCAAAATCAATCCTTGTGATTGATATGTAAACTTTTAAACACCCTATGTATGACATATTTTGGTGTTTTTGTATTTGCTACACATCTTAGTAGAGGTGTTTGGTTTTATGCTCTTGAAAATGCATGATTTCCGAAAATTTTGAAACTTCCGTTGCTCAACCGGCACCTAAATTCGATCCCCCTTCAAGTGGTATCATGAGCTAAGTATACTATTTTGTGTAGCATATACATAAAATTATATTGACGGCAATTTCTAACCGCATGAGATGAATTTTTGCAACAAAATCAAGGCCAATAAAATGGGATTTTCGGGCAGCGAAGGGCAGCCCGAGGGGCTGCCCGAACGCCCCATGTTTTTTAAATAAAAAAAAAAATTTGTTGGCCGGAATCCGGCAACGGAGCTCCATCGACGACGATGACGACTAGGGTTACCAAAAGTGTTTTGGATTATCAAAGTGTCATGGCCTTGATGTTGTTGGGCCATTAGATGGCTAACATATTTGTGAAATTTAATTGGGCCAAAATGTTTTTGGTGAAAAATGATTTTTTGGGCTCTTAAGTTTAAATTTACAAAAGTTGCACATATTATATCATGAAATAAATAATTGAAGTTGGACTTTAATTATTTATAGTAAATGGTGATTTACAAGAAATTCGGTTATAAATAAATTAATTAGAAAGTAGACAAAGGTGTTTGTATACTTTGTTAATTTAGTTTATAATCGTAGCGGTTAGTGATTGGATCAAAATATATAATATTGGATCAATTAATTATTGTGATAATTAATTGATGGTGTATGATATGTGATATTATGCATGAAGGACGATCAAAAGCCCAAGCTCAATTTGCTAGGTGTATGCTAGGATATTTTGTGTTGAATGATTGTAATAATTATCAAATTTAAAGTGGGCTTGGTTTATGGTCCGTTTCCACCCCATGAGATGTATCCCTATTTGCCATGGATATTTATTTGTAAATATTAGAATAGTGGAAGATCAAGATTGGAAGACGGTGACTTTTATGATTATGAAGATCGAAGACATGTAAATATTGAAAGCTTATGTAATAGTTGCATTTGCATCCCTTGCATTTCCTTAGGATATGACCTAGGCCCGTGCTTAGCTCACACGGGCCATTAGTATTGGGGCGATTGATCATCCTTGTTTTGTTTACTGTTTATAATATATGCATGATATGTTATAAATAATGAGTATGTGCGTTATTATTATGATAATAACAAAGTTGCATGAATCCGACAAACATACGATCAAAGATGGCAAGCTTTTAAATAAAATTAATGACGAGACCTTTCAAAATTAAAAACCCTCATTTTGAATAAGATTCAAAATTAATATCAAGCCCGAAAAGGGGAATTATAAATTTGTTTATAATTTCCATGTCTTCCATCGACAATGGGTGCATGATGAACGCTACCCGTGCTCGGGGCTCGGCTCATATTATTGAGGGGGCCCTGGGTGCCGGAAAGCTGTGACATCCATTGACATGGTGATGTGAACTACGTGGAACTCCCATTTTTTCGGCTCATATTATTGAGGGAACTCATGGCGACCGCCCATTAAGGTTCAACATCGATGGGTAAGGCTTGACACGTAAAAATGAACGACGTCATATTATTGGGTCCTAATCAAACGTGAGACTAAAGTTTACGTAGAGAGTTACATGGAGATGCAATTGGAAACTATCTTTTAGGAATTATGATTGGCTGATATTATTCGGGATCATAATTCGCTAATTGGACCTTACGTACCTACTGAGAAAAAGTGTTTCCCGTTTTCACTAGAGGGTAGTGAAAGATGTCAAAACAGTGGGAGTAAACATTTATAAAGTAAAAGTCCATACTGTATATCTTACTAAATATAAACATGCTTGCATACTTGTATACTTGTACATATTTGAACATACATAAATTCATCGTTTTGCATAGAGGAATGTTTCAAAGCAAGCGACTCATACATAAAATTCCTGATCAGACTAAACCACAGTACTGGGCTGACATGGAAGATCCACGGCCAGATACATGAGATCCCCGTTCATGCTTTAACGGGTGGATTGGTCCCTGGCCAGTCTTTACCGCTTTCCAATCCTGATCTAAACCCGTTCATGCTTTAACGGGGTGGAGAGGTCCTCGGCTACGTTCACCGACTTCCAAACCCATTCATAATTTGGTCACAAGACATTTAGCATACCTCAAAAACTTAAAATATTTTATTTTTCAAGTCGAACATACTTACGTGGCGTTGAGGGATTCGTTGGATCTCTCTTGGGCCACTGCGGCAACATACTAATATGAGTTTCGACACTTTACCTGCATAACTTAGACGTAGGTATTCATGCTCACCACCTAATCAAATCAGTAGCTTACGACGTTCTAGATTGCTCGGGACTTGACCTAGTTTAATCATCATACTAACCATGATCTCGAACCCCAAATCAATCCTAGAAGTGAAGCCTATAATATTCCCAACAAAACGCAGTACACGGACACCGTGCCTAGGTCCATGTAAGGGTCCGTGTACATACTGTAAGGGCATACTCGAAAAGAAGGAAGGACACAGACCCCGTGTCAGGGTCCGTCGAAGGGTCCGTGTAGGCTCGGTTTACTGACACCAAGAAGGAAACAAGGGCACGGACCCCGTGTCAGGGTCCGTATACGGGTCCGTGCAGGCTCTGTACGCGTGAACCATCGAAAATTCGTATACTCCAGGCTTATTTCTCCTAACTCGATCATACGGAATATGAATCGGCACCTCGAGACCCATCCTAGGATGCTATAACATTGACTCAAGCCTATTCAATTGTCCCAAAACAACGACGCATCACAAGAAACTCAATTGACCCGTGAACTCGACTTTTGACACGACACGATTTGACGACCGCTCAATCTCCCAAGTGCCTAACGACGTGAAACGAAACGTCAATAACCATCCCAACATCACTAACAACATACCTAAACGCTGCAGAAATCACCCGACAATCCCCAACGAAGCCTGCAACCATAAAACTTCAAGAACGCGTCAATAACATATTTTTCCGAAAACGCAGTTTCAGCAGTCCCACGAAATCGGTCATAACTCACTCAATGTTTATCCAAATATTTCTAACCTATATCATATCAAAGGTATCAAAAATTTCTACGTTGCATACGTTGAAAGTTTTTCTAGAAAAGAGACCGAAAAATCGCAGTATTTAAAAGTACAGCAAAACGAGTTTTGAGATCCCAAAAATGGTTTCAAAAGTGATCCAAACATAATTGCTCAAACTTCTACACATCTCACATGGATTTTTTCGCATAAAAACATTGCAACACATAATATGACTAGTTCGACGCAGGAAAAACTGAATATACATGCCTTTGAATCTTTAACATTACCGAAACGACGACACCAAAGGGGAGATGGCGCGAGGATTGATCCGGAACGATTAGTGGCTCGTTTTTCTTGCACAAAATACACGTGAATTGTAGGGAAATTTTCAAAGAGAGGGGCGGCTGCTGAAGGTTCTTAGAACCCTAAAATTTTTGCTCTCAAAATAAAAACTGAAGAATGAAAGTTGATGTGTATATGTGTGTTGGCGTGTAAGTGTGTGTGCGTGTGTTAGGTGTGTGTAAAAGTGTGGGTGTGTGAGTTTAGTGGTTAATTAGGGAAATTAAATGGATAATTTAATAATTTAAAATGTTAAATAAAATTTAATCCACACTAACTTCAACATATCCCCTGATTAAAAAAAAATAACATTCACAATGACTAAACTATAAAAGTTTTAAAATCATAAAATCACTAAATAAATAATTTAGGATTTAAAAATGTTAAAACTAAATAATTTATTTAAAATGCCCCAAAAACAACTTAAAAAATAACGCATTAAAATTTTGCCAAAAATCGTCACCCGTCTTCTCCTCGATCCCGTCTCGAATAATCGGCTGAAACAAGAAACTCGAACAACATTTAACGTGCATCACATAAACATAATTAATTTAAAATAATATATTTAAATAAATCATGCATGGCTAAAACTCATTTTAAATTAAAATATATGATTTAGCATTTAAATAAATGCATGGGTTTTGTGTACTGAATTTGAGCTTTATAGTTCCTCCCCCACTTATATAAATTTTGTCCTCGAAATTAAATCTTACCAAACAATTCTGGATAGCGATTCTTCATATCTGCTTCGGTCTCCCAAGTGTCCTCCTCCACTGACTGATTCAACCACTGGACTTTGACCAACTTGGTCACCTTGTTCCGAAGTCTACGCTCCTGTCTGTCAAGGATTTGGATGGGTCTTTCCTCATATGACAGATCTGGAGCAAATTGCAACGGCTCATAGCTCAAAACATGCGAAGGATTAGCTAAGTACTTCCTCAGCATTGAGACGTGGAACACATTGTGTACTCCGGTCAGATTCGGCGGAAGAGAAACGCGGTAGCCTAGTGTCCCAACTCTGTCAAGAATCTCGAATGGTCAAATAAACCTCGGACTCAGCATGCCTCTCTTCCCCAATCTCATAACACCCTTCATAGGTGATATCTTTACAAAAACATGATCACCTGCGGAAAACTCTAGATCTCTCCTTCTCTTTTCAGCATAGCTCTTTTGACGACTCTGTGCAGTCTTCATCCTGTCTCGTATCTTTACCACCACATCTACAGTCTGCTGAACAATCTCTGGACCAAGTTCTGCTCTTTCACCGACTTCATCCCAATATATCGGCGATCTGCACTTCTTTCCATACAATGTCTCGTAGGGAGCCATAGCTATGGATGATTGAAAACTGTTGTTGTAGGTAAACTCCACTAGAGGTAGCTTAGATTCCCAAATCCCATGAAAATCGATTATACAGGCTCGCAATAAATCCTCCAGAATCTGAATCACTCGCTCAGACTGGACATCTGTCTGAGGGTGAAAAGCCGTACTGAATAGTAACTTCGTCCCCATGGTTGAATGAAAACTTTTCCAAAAGGACGATGTAAACCTCGGGTCCCTGTCAGACACAATCGAAACTAGGATTAAGTGCAATCGAACTATCTCCCTGATATAGAGTTCCGCATACTGCGACATGGAGAAAGTCGTCTTCACGGGTAAGAAATGTGCCAACTTTGTAATTCGATCCACTATAACCCAAATAGCATTAAATCCTCTGACTGACCTCGGCAACCCAACTACAAAGTCCATGGTGATATTCTCTTATTTCCACTCTGGGATAGGGAGTGGCTTAAGCATTCCTGCTGGCCTCTGGTGCTCTGCCTTCACCTGCTGACAAGTGAGGAATTCTGATACGTATCGACGGATGTCTCTCTTCATACCTGGCCACCAATACAAGATCTGAAATCCTTGTACATCTTGGTACCTCCTGGATGAATAGAATATGGAGATGCATGTGCCTCTGACAAGATATCTTCTCTAATCGAATCATCACTATGCACCCACATTTTACCTCTGTATCTCACAATACCATCGGACACTGTGTAGAGTACACTGCCTTTGGCCTCATCCTTCAGTCTCCACTTCTGCAAGTGAAGACTGAATTTTATGGATTCGGTCAAACAACGAACACTGGACTGTCATATTAGACAGCCTAGGAGCTCTGACCTTAAGATAAACTTCTAAACCAAACCACTGAATCTCTAAATGAAGAGATCTCTGCACTGACAGTTGTGCTATGACTGCAACTTTCCTACTCAAGGCGTCTGCCACAACATTAGCTTTTCTCGGATGGTAGCTAATTTCACAATCGTAGTCTTTTACCAATTCCAACCGTATTTGTCTCATATTCAGCTATTTCTGCGTGAAGAAATACTTGAGACTCTTGTGATCAGTAAATATCTGGCATTTCTTGCCGTACAAGTAGTGTCTCCATATCTTCAACGCAAAGACGACATCGGCTAAGTCAAGATCATGAGTCGGGTAGTTCTTCTCATGCACCTTCAACTGCCTGGAAGAATAAGTTATCACCCGACCATGCTGCATCAAAACTGCGCCTAAACCGAGCTTAGATGCATCGGTGTATAACACGAAGTTTCCTTGCCCCGATGGTATGGCTAACACTGGCGCAGAGTTAAGAGCTTGCTTCAAATTATCGAAGCTCTTCTGGCACTCGCCACCCCCACACGAACTTAGCATTCTTCTTTTTCATTGAGGTGAGCGTCACTGCTATTGACGAAAACCCCTGAATAAACTTACGGTAGTAACCTGCTAAACCCAGAAAACTACGGATCTCTGAAGCATTATTCTGCTCAACCCATTCCTTAACGGCTATCACCTTTGCTGGATCCAACTCAATACCACTGCTAGATATTATATGGCCCAAAAACGCTACCTTCTCCTACCAAAATTCACACTTCCTGAACTTCGCAAATAACTTGCGACTCTGCAAGATCTGTAAAACTGTCCTCAAATGCTGACTGTGCTCCTCGTGGCTCTTCAAGTATATAAGAATGTCGTCAATGAATACTATGACGAACTGGTCTAAGTAAGGCTGAAATACTCAGTTCATGAGGTCCATGAAAATTTCTGGATTGTTCGTCAGTCTAAACAGCATCACCAAGAACTCGTAATACCCATACCTGGTTCTAAAGGATGTCTTGTGAACATGTGCATCTTTCACTTTCAGCTGATGATACCCCGATTGAAGGTCTATTTTTGAGAACACTGTGGCTCCATGCAACGGATCAAACAAGTCCTCGATATTTGGAAGCCGGTATTTATTCTTGATCGTTATCTTGTTCAATTCTCGGTAATCGATACACTGCCTCATGCTCTCATCCTTCTTTTTTACGAAGAGTACTGGTGCACCCCAAGGTGAGAAACTAGGGCGGATAAATTCCTTGTCGAGAAGCTCCTGTATCTGCTGTTTGAGCTCTAACATCTCCGCTGGAGCTAGTCGGTACGGTGCCTTCGATATTTGGCACAGTGCCTGGTATAAGATCAATTGCGAACTCCACCTGTCTCTCTGGTGGGAGACATGTGACGTCATCTAGAAAGACGTAAGGAAAATCTCTGACTACTGGTACTTCAGATATATACGGAGTGGGTACGTCAGGTGCAGAAACAACACTGGCCAAGAAAGCCTGACACCCTTTGTGAATGAGTCTCCGCGCCTACATGCAAGAGATCATGCGAGGAAAACTCCTCCATCTAGCTGGCTCAAAGAGAAACTGCTCCATACCCAAAGGTCTTACTAACACTGACCTTTTCTGGAAGTCGATAAGAACTCTGTTCTTCGTCAGCCAGTCCATTCCCAGAATGAAATAAAATTCTGGCATCGGCAATACAATCAAATCGACGTACACTAGGTGGCCCTGCAGTTCCAGATCGATGTCTCTGACCACGCTAGTAGCCGAGAATTCTTCCCCTGACGGGGCTGTCAATGAATAGCTCACGTCGAGTCCAATAAACTTGACGTCCAGGTGACTAGCGAATGTCTCCGAAATAAAGGAGTGGTGGCTCCTGAGTCTATCATGGCCTTCGTGGCTAGTCTCTTTATTAATATATTTTCTGAGAGACGTTAGCACAACACAAACTTATCTCCTCAAAATCCTAACCTTATTCTCAGGCATAGAAGAAATTTATATCCCATAACACCCAAAAAATATTACTAGAACACTAATAAACCCAAATGAAATTCCAACACATGCATGGCAAAGAAATATGGTGCTCAATTAAATAGTTTACCTGTCAACAATGTCGTGTCTGGGTTCGCCTCCTGAGCATGCATGACGAACACTCTTCCCTGTGTCGGTTGCATCCAATGTGGGCATTCTTATAACATGTGGTCACTAGCTCCACATTTAAAGCATTTCCTCGATCCCCATAGACACTGCCCCGGATGTTGGCGATTGCATTTCTGACACACTGGGAAATTACCAGGTCTCTGCGGAGCCTTCTACTGCGGGATAGGACCCTTGCCTTTAGGCGGTCCTTGGTCTGGCTTCTTCCCTGACTGTCCTTGGTAAGGCCTATTGAACTGGGTTCTCTGTTGTTGCTGTTGCTGGTGAGGCGCCTGATAGGGCCTCTTGCCCTGTCTCTGTGCCTCAATATCCTCTGATCTTGTTCTGCCACCAAAGCTCTAGACACGACAACTGCATATGTATTAGGACCAGCTACTCGAACATATCGGCCGCAACCTATCCATGAATTACCTCAGCTTTTCCCGAGCATCATTAGCTATCACGGGTACAAAATGACACCCCCTCTCAAACTTTCGCACAAAATCTGCTAAGCTGCTGTCTCCCTACCGCAGCGCCATGAACTCCCTGGTCAACCTGGACCGTACTTCCTCAGTGAAGTACTTGGAGAAGAACACCTCTTTGAATCCATTCCAGGTCAAAGCCTGCAGATTGACCGATATGGACGCGCTCTCCTACCACCGTCTGGCATCCCGTGCTAGAAAGAATATGGCATACCTGACCCGGTCTGTATCCTGCAGCTCCATGAAGTCGAAAATCATTTCGATGGACGTAATACGTCCCCCTGCCACCATCGGGTCAGTCGTCCCCGCAAACTCCTTCGGATTCATTCTCTGAAATCTTTTACACGCCTTCTGGTCGGGGCCTCGCCCCTGCATTTGTTGTAGCCTGGTTCACCGCAAACTGTACGAAGAACTGCGTCATACATGCAAGCATCTATGCCTGAATATCTGGCGGTGGAGGAGGAGGAGCGTCTCTCTCCCCATCGCGAGTCTCCCTGTTCTCCTCTCTCTCTACCCGGTTAATCAATCTTCTAGGAGGCATACTGTTCCAATAATTTACCCAACACGTAAACCCAATATGCATGAACATAATATAAATAACATAAGATGCACGTACTTGAACTTTAAAATATGCACGTGCTGAAATCAGAACTAAATGCTTACTACATAACATAAATTTAAAACCTTAAAAATTACAGACTTTAGGTGTGACTTCGTGAGCTTCTTGCGACTAGCAGTAGGCATAACCCTTTACAAGAACACGCTTTGATACCAACTGTAACGTACCGTACTTTAACTACTTAAAATTTGCGGAAAAATTAAAAATTTTCTTAAAATAAATCGTGAACCTTCAAAATTCGAGAAAACAACTGTTCATCTCAACAGAGTTGCAACCAAAGATCTCAAAATATAATTTGCCAAAAGTACTTGTTTAAAATCTCATAATCAGTAACATAAATAATATTATTTTGAACATTTAATAAACTCTTAAAAACTGGGCGGTCCTCTGGTTTAGCCCCCTGCTCAGTCCAAGCCAGCTCCTTGGTGCCCACCTCTCGTCTCCTCAAATGCATCCGCACCTGCATCGATCAAGTCTAGTGAGTCTAAAGTTTCAACACGTATACATTGGGAGTAATGAGTAATACGTAATAAAATCACATGCGACTTTAAATTAGGTCATACATACTGGAACTTTAACATGCGTATAAAAGAATGAACTCGCATACATAACATAGAAGTGCCATAATGTGAAACTTTTCTTAATCATGCTTGCATACTTGTGCATACTTTAACATACATAACTTCATCATTTTGCGTAGAGGAATGTTTCAAAGCAAGTGACCCATACATAAAATGACTGATCAGACTAAACCACAGTACTAGGCTGACATGGAAGATCAACTGCCACATACATGATAGCCCCGTTCATGCTTTACGGGTGGATTGTTCCCTGGTCATTCTTTACTGCGTTCCATTCCTGATCTAAACCCGTTCTTGCTTTAACGGGGTGGAGAGGTCCTCGGCCACGTTCACCGACTTCCAAACCCATTCATAATTTGGCCACAAGATATTTAGCATACCTCAAAAACTTAAAATATTTTCTTTTGCACGTCGAACATACTTACTTGGTGTTGAGGGATTCGTTGGATCTCGCTTGGGCCACTGCTGCAACATACTAATATGAGTTTCGACACTTAACCTGCATAACTTAGACGTAGGTATTCGTGCTCACCAAAGAATCAAATCAAAATCTTATGACGTTCTAGATTGCTCAGGACTTGACCTCATTTAATCATCATACTAACCATGATCTCGAACTCCGAATCAATCCTAGAAGTGAAGCCTATAATATTCCCAACAAAACGCAGTACACGGACCCCGTGTCTAGGTCCGTGTACATACTGTAAGGGCATACTCGAAAAGAATGAAGGACACAGACCCCGTGTCAGGGTCCGTGGAAAGGTCCGTGTAGGCTCGATTTGCTGATACCAAGAATGTAAGGCTCGAGATTATTAGTTCTCATTGACATAATACTCGGAATATATGAGTATGCATATATATATATAATGAGGAGTGTTAATTGAGATGAGAATAGGAAATACATGGACAAGAGGAGAAAATCTTCAAATTAGGACAGAACAGTTGGCGCATATGCGCGAAGATAAGTGGCGCATATGCACGACAATTCCAGTAGCATTGGCGCATATGCGCGGAAAGAAGTGGCGCATATGCGCGACACCTACAGTAGCATCGGCGCATATGCGCGGAAAGAAGCGGCGCATATGCGCGACACCTCCAGTAGCAATGGCGCATATGCGCGAGAAAAGTGGCGCATATGCGCGAGGTGATACATTCTGTATTGCCAAGACCAGTAGGTCTCGCACATATGCGCGAGTAGTGACCGCGCATATGCGCGAGACGTGTATGTCAAAGGATGAGCCATGTGTTGGTAACCATGCAAGATATATATAAGTTTGCTTCGATTCTTTCTTCATTTCAGCAGGATTCGACACTTTCAGAGAAAGGAAAATACATGTTCTTAGGTTCTTTAAATTGTGGTTTTACAAGATTTAGATACCCAAACTTTAATCCGATTTGGGTTTTGAACTCCCCTCCGTATTAGCTACAAGGTGACGTAAGTTTTACTCAGTTTCTATATGATTTGAGATTGAGATGTGTGGGTTATTGTAATATGATAGTTATATTGTGTTCTTGACATATTGAACATGATAGAAACGGATCAAAGAACGGATGTCATATGCTATTGTTGCTATTTTCTAGCATTTTTAGAAGTAAAATATGCAGATTGATGTGCTTATAATGATGATTATGAATTGATGAGTTTAGATTGATAATGTGTTGATATATGTTGAGATTCGAATTTATTAGTATCGCGAGAACACGTTGTTGTGCCGTCAACTTGTATCAAGACTAGATATAGATTGTATAAATGTCTTGGTTAAGTTAGAGATTGATAGAATATGTATCAACATTGCTATTTCAGATTGATATCGGTAAGATTCGTCTTCGAGACTTCGACTACGACCGAGTTGTGCAACGAAAGGTATAATGCATGTTTTGTTTGGGGAGATATAACTCAAATGAGAGCACATTTGAGTTTCCCAACCAAAATCACATACTAGATTTATTGTTTATCTTGAATTATGATTGTGATTTGTTTATAGACTTGTATTCCAATCTTTTGAAATGAATATGCATTGTTTACAGATTATTATGCATTGCATTTAAGATAGGGAGTCTTGACAGATCCGTCAAACTTCTAGATGTTCGGTGATATCACAGCTTAGGGGAAGATTATTCTCCTATTGTAGATGTGGATACAGATCAGGCCGAAGTCTAGGAATAAGACATACCGTCACCCCAATTGGGAGGGTAGGTGATAGATCGTCTTATTCACACCGGGATCCCTAGAGTTCTAGTCGAGTCGAATCCAGACATGGTTGATTCGCATTGCATTGCATGTTTATATGGATGACATTCATTATAGCATGTTTCATGTTTAGATTGATATATGCATGTACACATGTTTATACTGGGATTGTTCTCACCGGAATTTCCGGCTGTTGTTATGTCTGTATGTGTGCATAACAACAGGTGGGGCAGGATCTGGGTCGAGACAGAGACGAGATTGATATAGCGTGGAGACTACGGGCACAGCAGAGGACTAGTGGTTGTTTTAGTAGACTTGGACTATTTGTATTTGCTCTTTTGTATTAAACACTAGTTGGATGAATGTACTAGAACCAGGTATGTTTGTATGTTGTAATATAAATAAGACTTGTGCTTGTATGCATACATTAGAAGTAATGTTGTAAAGCAAAAATTTGACCCACTTTTTATATTAATGATCCATTTAATCCTAAAGAAAAGAGTTAGAGCCCGGGTCCCCACAACAGGTGGTATCAGAGCGATAGATCCTTTAAATTAAGATAAGATAGAATGAGCGGGGTAGATCGAGTCTTCTTCCTTGCTTTATGATGTGGTAGCATGATTTATTGCTTTCATTATTGCATGTTGTATGATTATCTGACTTGAATTACAGTATGTATGAGTAAAGACTGAATCAGAACCAATTCTGGATCAGAGGTAAATGATCAGAAGAGGGCTGAGACAGTTTGTATAATTGTATACTAATTTGTTGAATAGCAGATACATACCTCCTAGAAGAGCAGCAGTGCCTCTACGACCCACAGCACCAGAACAGGGTAGCACATCCGGGGATCCAATGGACGTTACTGCTACACCCATGGAGACTCTGTTAAAATGATTCCAGTCCTTCAGACCACCTACCTTACGGGGTACCGAAAACGCAATTGAATGTGAAAGCTGGTTGGAGGATATCGAGATGTTGTTGGAGTCTCTACAATACAGTGATGAGAAAAGAGTGAAACTCATTGGCCATCAACTGCAAGACGTGGATAAGAATTGGTGGTTGGATATCAAAAGAGCATTGGAACAGCGTGGCACGGAGATTACATGGAAAGTGTTCAAGATAGAGTTTTATCAGCGATTCTTTCCTATATCCTACCGTAAAGATAAAGGCGCTGAATTTGCGAACTTGAGGCAAGGACAATTGAACATTGAAGATTACGTCACTAAATTTTCTTCCTTGCTTCGTTTTACACCTCATGTTTCAGGTAGTGATGAGGCCGTGGCAGATCAGTTTATAAATGGCTTAAATCCTGATATCTTTACGTTGGTAAATACTGGAAGACCCAACAATTTCGCTGAGGCATTGGACCGTGCCAAAGGAGCAGAAGCAGGACTGCTTAGGCAACGGAGTGTTCCGTATGTTGCCCCGAGTCCGAGACCACGACTACCTCCAGCACAACCTCCTCTTAGATTTGATAGCGGCGGTAGTAGCAGCGGGCAAAAGGATCAGTTGAAAGCAAAAGGGAAGCAGTTCAAAAGACCTGGGAGCAGTTCGTCGAGCTCCAGTGAATCCAGACAGAGTGGTTTTGATCCGAATACAAGGTATAAAGGTGTCTACTGCAGTTCTTGTGGGGGTAGACATGCGACTGAACAGTGCCAGGGAGTGACAGGGAGATTCAACATATGTAGACAACAGGGGCACTTCGCCAAAGTATGTCCCCAGAGAAGTTCACAGAGATTTCAAGGTGCAGGGTCATCTGCATCCGTAGCTCAGCCTGAGAGGCAAGCTTCATCTGTTCACTCCTTTCAGCCACCACAGATGCAGACGCAGCCCAGAGCCAGAGGTAGCCAGACCGTGAGCCAACCTCCTCGACAACAGGCTCAAGTATTTGCATTAACAGAGGAACCAGCACAGGATGCCCCAGATGATGTTATAGCAGGTAACTGTTCTCTCTGCGGTTATCCTGCTTATATATTGATAGATACGGGTGCATCGCATACATTCATCTCAGAACGATTTGCATTATTGCATTCCCTGCCTGTTGAGTCTTTGTTGGATGTAGTGTCCTTTACTTCTCCGTTGGAAAGTGGTTTGATAGCTGTGACTACGGTTAGACATTGCATCTTACAATTTGAGGGTCATGAAATTGATCTAGATTGCATTGTATTGGGGTTAGATGATTTTGATTGTATTGTTGGGATTGACATGTTAACCAAGTACAGAGCCACTGTGGATTGTTTCCAAAAGATTGTCAGATTCAGACCAGAGATGGCAGAAGAGTGGAAATTCTACGGTAAGGATTCCAGATCTCGGATTCCCTTGATTTCGGCTTTGACTATGAATAGATTGTTGCAGAGAGGAGCAGATGGGTTCCTTGTGTATGCTGTAGACGTACAGAAATCGAGCCCGGCATTGGCAGATTTGCCAGTAGTACGGGAGTTTGTAGATGTATTCCCAGATGAAATCCCAGGATTACCTCCAACTCGAGAGGTAGATTTTAGCATATATCTTATGCCAGGTATTGTCCCTATATCCCGAGCCCCGTATAGGATGGCGTCTGTTGAACTGAAAGAACTGAAAGCACAGTTGGAAGATCTTCTAGCCAAGGGATATATCCGACCTAGTGTATCTCCTTGGGGCGCACCAGTGCTCTTTGTGCGGAAGAAAGATGGATCGATGCGATTGTGTATAGATTATCGGCAATTGAACAAAGTGACAGTGAAGAATAAATATCCATTGCCGCACATCGACGATTTATTTGATCAATTACAAGGATCCTCTGTTTATTCTAAGATTGATTTGCGATCCGGATATCATCAGCTCCGAGTTCGAGATGTAGACATACCGAAGACAGCATTTCGAACCAGGTATGGGCATTACGAATTTATTGTCATGCCTTTTGGTTTAACAAATGCTCCGACGGTATTTATGGGCTTGATGAATCAAATCTTTCAGAGGTATTTGGATGATTTTGTGATTGTCTTTATCGATGATATTCTGGTGTATTCTAAGAACAGGAATGAGCATCCAGAGCATCTCAGAATTGTGTTGCAGACATTGAGGAATGAGAGATTGTATGCTAAATTGTCAAAGTGTGAGTTTTGGTTGAATCGAGTTGTCTTTTTGGGACATATTATATCTGGAGATGGTATCGCTGTAGATCCAAGTAAAGTGGAAGCGGTGATCAGCTGGCCAAGACCGACTTCTGTGCCAGAAATACGCAGCTTCATGGGTCTGGCGGGATACTATCGACGATTTATCAAAGATTTCTCCAGTATTGCAAAACCAATAACCCAGTTGAGACAAAAGAATGCACCATTTATATGGTCGGAAGATTGTGAGTTTAGCTTCATGGAATTGAAAAAGAAGCTGACTAGTGCTCCAGTACTGACGATACCTTCAGGTACGGGCAATTTCGTTGTATATTGTGATGCCTCTCACAGAGGTTTGGGATGTGTTCTTATGCAGCAAGGTCATGTGGTCGCATACGCCTCGAGACAATTGAAGCCACATGAAGTTCGATACCTCATTCACGATCTTGAATTGGCGGCTATCGTATTTGCATTAAAGATCTGGCGTCACTATCTCTACGGCGAGAAATTTGAGATTTACTCCGATCACAAAAGCCTGAAGTATCTATTTTCTCAATCAGAACTGAATATGCGGCAGCGTAGATGGCTTGATCTACTGATAGACTTTGATTGCGAGATCAAATACTATCCAGGGAAGTCAAATGCGGCAGCGGACGCCTTGAGTCGAAAGGTTTGTTCTTTATCCTTATCGACGATAGGTGTTACAAAGTTAGTTGAAAACTGCTGTTTGTCTGGATTAGAATTCGATACAGATAGTAGGCCACCACGACTTGCTTCCATTCATGTTGAACCTGATTTGATTTGGAGGATTAAAGAAGCACAAAGAACGGATCAGAATGTGCAGAGATCAATTCAGATGGTCAGATCAGGGCATTTGTCAGAATACCAGGTACGTGATCATGTATTGTATGTGAATAACCGTCTTGTAGTGCCAGATGTTTCAGATTTGAAACAACAGATCATGTTAGAGGCGCACTGTAGTCGGTTTAGCATTCACCCTGGTGGTCGAAAGATGTACAACGACTTGAAGACACAGTTCTTGTGGAAACAGATGAAGTCAGATATCGCAGAATTTGTGTCTAAGTGCTTGAATTGCCAACAGGTGAAAGCCGAGAGGAAGAAGCCCGGAGGTTTACTCAGAGTTTAGCCATTCCAGAATGGAAATGGGATCACATTTCCATGGATTTCGTGACGAAGTTACCTCGATCATCTAGAGGCTGTGATGCGATTTGGGTCATTATTGACAGATTGACCAAATCAGCTTGCTTTATTCCGTATAAAATGACATATCGACATGATCAGATGGCGGAGATATATGTCCGAGAGGTAGTTAGATTACATAGTGTGCCGAAGTCTATCGTATCAGATCGTGATCCACGATTCACTTCACACTTCCGGCACAGTTTACAGCAGGCCTTAGGTACGACATTACACCTGAGTACTGCTTATCATCCTCAGACAGACGGACAGTCAGAGCGGACTATCCAGACTTTAGAGGATATGTTGAGAGCCGTAGTGCTAGATTTTGGCACTAGTTGGCAAGATTCTATACCTCTTTGTGAATTCTCTTACAATAATAACTATCAGACAAGCATTGAGATGTCACCGTTTGAAGCTTTATATGGCAAGAAGTGCAGATCTCCGCTGTACTGGGATGACGTCTCAGAAGTACCAGAACTTGGGCCAGACATGATTCGTGACATGACTGAGAAGGTGAAAGTCATTCAGAAGAGAATGAAGACGGCGCAAGATAGACAAGCCAAATACGCCAATGTCAGACGTAGACCGTTGGTATTCGAGCAAGGAGACCGAGTATTTCTAAAGATTTCCTCATTCAGAGGCATTGTCAGATTTGGTAAGCGTGGAAAGCTGTCTCCTAGATACGTCAGTCCTTACGAGATCTTAGAGAAGATTGGCGACCGAGCCTATCGACTTGCTCTTCCACCTTCGTTATCCAGGATACATGATGTTTTTCATGTGTCAATGTTGCGTAAGTATATGCCAGATATTTCTCATGTCATTCAACCTGACGGAGCGGAGCTTGATCAGACCTTGAGCTATGTCGAACAACCGATACAAATTCTTGATCGGAAAGAAAAGAAGCTCAGGACGAAGACTATTCCGTTAGTGAAAGTCCAATGGAGTCGTCATGGCATCGAAAAAACGACTTGGGAAACAGAAGCGGATATGCAACAGAAACATCCTGAATTATTTACATGATGTAAGTAAATTTTCAGTATTGATTATATTACTTGTCATGTATGTTTGATAATTTGCCTGAGATTTCGAGGGCGAAATCTTTTCTTAGAGGGGGAGAAATGTAAGGCTCGAGATTATTAGTTCTCATTGACATAATACTCGGAATATATGAGTATGCATATATATATTTATAATGAGGAGTGTTAATTGAGATGAGAATAGGAAATACATGGACAAGAGGAGAAAATCTTCAAATTAGGACAGAACAGTTGGCGCATATGCGCGAAGAGAAGTGGCGCATATGCTCGACAATTCCAGTAGCATGGGCGCATATGCGCGGAAAGAAGTGGCGTATATGCGCGACACCTACAGTAGCATCGGCGCATATGCGTGGAAAGAAGTGGCGCATATGCGCGACACCTCCAGTAGCAATGGCGCATATGCGCGAGAAAAGTGGCGCATATGCGCGAGGTGATACATTCTGCATTGCCGAGACCAGTAGGTCTCGCACATATGCGCGAGTAGTGACCGCGCATATGCGCGAGACGTGTATGTCAAAGGATGAGCCATGTGTTGGTAACCATGCAAGATATATATAAGTTTGCTTCGATTCTTTCTTCATTTCAGCAGGATTCGACACTTTCAGAGAAAGGAAAATACATGTTCTTAGGTTCTTTAAATTGTGGTTTTACAAGATTTAGATAACCAAACTTTAATCCGATTTCGGTTTTGAACTCCCCTCCATATTAGCTACAAGGTGATGTAAGTTTTACTCAGTTTCTATATGATTTGAGATTGAGATGTGTGGGATATTGTAATATGATAGTTATATTGTGTTCTTGACATATTGAACATGATATATTCGCAAACGGATCAAAGAACGGATGTCATATGCTATTGTTGCTATTTTCTAGCATTTTTAGAAGTAAAATATGCAGATTGATGTGCTTCTAATGATGATTATGAATTGATGAGTTTAGATTGATAATGTGTTGATATATGTTGAGATTCGAATTTATTAGTATCGCGAGAACACGTTGTTGTGCCGTCAACTTGTATCAAGACTAGATATAGATTGTATAAATGTCTTGGTTAAGTTAGAGATTGATAGAATATGTATCAACATTGCCATTTCAGATTGATATCGGTAAGATTCGTCTTCGAGACTTCGACTACGACCGAGTTGTGCAACGAAAGGTATAATGCATGTTTTGTTTGGGGAGATATAACTCAAATGAGAGCACATTTGAGTTTCCCAACAAAAATCACATACTAGATTTATTGTTTATCTTGAATTATGATTGTGATTTGTTTATAGACTTGTTTCCAATCTTTTGAAATGAATATGCATTGTTTACAGATTGTTATTGTGGAGACCCGGACGCTAATCATCTTTTTAATCATGATTGAGACTAATTAATCCATTATAATAAACAGGGTCTAATTTTTTTTTTAAATGCGGAAGGTTATGGAATCAAACTCCTATACATATCAGTATAAAAGTATATATCTGATAAATATACAATCATACATACTCAGGTTCAACAACTACTATCAAGTGTTTAAACCCTAGCTCTAGTCCAAGTCCGGTATCAGCACTCTAATCTCGGTCTGTCTTCACCTCTGTGACCCGGTACCTGTCCCACCTGTTGCCATGCACACATACAAACAAGACAACAGCCGGATAACTCCGGTGAGATATAAATATCCCAGTATAAACAATGTATTAAATGCAATCATATAAATCATATATAAAAGCATAAACCAACATCAAAACATGTATCTAGTCTGACTACATGAATCAATGACTCGTGATCTAATCTTATCTTATCTCAATTCTAGGGATCCCAATCTAATTTAGACTTTGGGATGCTGTATCGAATGTGTCTGAGATAGACGTCGATCTACATCTGAAGCTCTTCGATACACCGTAAGTCTAGAGTCTTATCGGTTCTGAGAAAGACTCGGCGGTTCTGCCCTAGCTAGGCTGTCTGCCCTAGACTCGGACTCTGACTCTGTTCTAAGTCAATACATTAACATATCAATCTGATAATCTGCAAATATCAATGCAATAAAATAAAGTATGTGATTTAGGGAAACTCAAGTCAAACCTAACTCGAGTTGTGCAATCCCGAATCAACATTTATTTATACCTTTCTTGCTGTCGATCTGGTACAATCAAAGTCTTGATTCAACGTCTGTCATTGTTCAATCTGGCAATGACAATATCAATATATTCTGTATCAATAATCTAATCAAATCACAACATCTCTGTTTTATCACATTCTGACAGTGCAACAGTACAATCTTGCGATACTGATAATACTATATCAGTCTATATCAATTCCAATCATTTACAATCAACCACCGTACAAATCTGATATCCATTCTAGTCAATTTCATTCTGAAATTCATAACAATTCCGTAATCAGTCCGTTTCTTAATCTGACTTCGATTCTACTCTATCTAACATGTCAAGAATAACATATATGACGTGTATTCAATTCTAACAACATCATAATTTCAAAACATGTCAAAACGTAATAAAACTTACGTCTCGTAGTAGCCTGCTTTGCTAGGAACACGGTGCCGTACTCGGATTCAAGTTTGGACGGACGGATCGAAATATAAAGGCGTAAGGATTTCTCAATTCTTCTCTGGAACCTTTTCTCGGTTTCCCTTCTTATTTTCTGAGGAATTGCAACGTAATATACATATATATATATATCACAAACTGCATGTATGAGAAACGTGGCATCTTTTCTTAAAATTGAGTCGGCGCTCGAGCGGTAAGAAAGTACCGCTCGAGCGCGGCACTCTCGGTCCAAAGATTTCAACTTACACCCTTGGCGCTCGGGCGGTCAAAATCTACCGCCCGGGCGCCGAACCTTCTGCCCGTGACGTGACTTACCGAAACATTGGCGCTCGGGCGGATGTTTTCTACCGCTCGGGCGCCACTAGTTCTGTCCCGACATTATGTAATTCATAAGTTTGGCTTAATTCGATCTCGTAATAGCCCGTCTATACTTATATCAATTCAACTTCAATAATCTTTACTTAATATGATATAAAATCTAGGGCATTACATTTCTCTCCCCCTAAGATACGATTTCGTCCCCGAAATCACAGGTAATCATTCGTATCAATAAGGAGTATATATACAAAACTGTATAAGAAATTTACATCATCCAAATAACTCTGGGAACTCTTGTCTCATATCTGATTCTGTTTCCCAGGTTGCTTCTTCTACACCATGACAAGTCCATTGCACTTTCACAAGTGGAATCATTTTCGTTCTGAGCTGTTTTTCTTTACGATCAATAATCTGAATCGGTTTTTCAACATAGCTCAACGTCTCATCCAGTTCGGCCTCGTCTGGTTGAATAGCATGTGAAGCATCAGGAAGGTATTTCCTTAATAACGATACATGAAAGACATCATGTATCCTAGATAATGAAGGCGGTAAAGCAAGTCGATAGGCACGATCTCCTATCTTCTCGAGAATCTCATAAGGCCCAATATATCGTGGAGACAGTTTCCCTTTCTTGCCAAATCTGACAACTCCTCTGAAAGGTGAAATCTTTAAAAATACTCGGTCTCCAACCTCAAATATCAACGGTCTACATCGAACATTGGCATATTTGGCCTGTCTGTCTTGGGCTGCCTTCATTTTCTTTCGAATTAGCTTCACTTTTTCTGTCATATCTCTGATCATATCTGGTCCAATCTCAGGAACTTCAGAGACATCATCCCAATAAAGAGGGGATCTACACTTCTTTCCGTACAACGCTTCAAATGGTGCCATCTCAATACTCTTCTGATAGCTGTTGTTGTACGAAAATTCACAAAGAGCTAATGCATCTTGCCAATTGGTGCTGAAATCTAGCACTACTGCTCTCAGCATATCCTCCAGTGTCTGGATAGTCCGCTCTGACTGTCCGTCGGTCTGTGGATGATATGCGGTTCTCAGATGTAACTTCGTACCGAGAGCCTGCTGCAAACTCTGCCAGAAGTGCGAAGTAAATCGAGGATCACGGTCTGATACGATAGACTTCGGTACTCCATGTAATCTGACCACTTCTCTGACATAGATCTCTGCCATCTGGTCGAATCTGTACGTCATCTTGTACGGTATAAAACATGCGGATTTGGTCAATCTGTCAATCATGACCCAAATCGCATCACAACCTTTGGAGGAACGCGGCAGTTGCGTAACAAAGTCCATGGAAATGTGATCCCATTTCCATTCAGGAATGGACAAGCTCTGTAATAAACCTCCTGGTTTCTTTCTTTCTGCTTTCACCTGTTGGCAATTCAGACATTTAGAAACAAATTCGGCAATATCAGTTTTCATTTGTTTCCACCAGAACTGTCTTTTCAAATCATTATACATCTTTCTGCCACCAAGATGAATGCTGAATCGACTGTTGTGCGCTTCTGACAATATCTGTCGTCTCAAATCTGAAACATTCGGCACAACCAGACGATTATTCACATATAAAACGTTATCACGTACCTGATACTCTGATCGATGCCCTGCTCTAACCATCGATACTGATTTCTGTACATTCTGATCAACTTTCTGAGCTGCCTTAATTCTTATAATCAGCTCTGGTTCTACTTGCACCGTATAAAGTCTCAACGGTCTATAATCTGTTTCAAATTCTAATCCAGACAAACAGCAGTCTTCTATCAAATTTGAAACACCAATCGTCGATAAGGATAAAGAACATACCTTTCGACTCAGTGCATCAGCTGCTGCATCAGACTTTCCTGGATAGTATTTGATTTCACAATCAAAATCTTTAAGCAAATCAAGCCATCTTCTTTGTCTCATATTCAATTCAGATTGTGAAAACAGATATTTCAAACTCTTATGATCAGAATATATCTCAAACTTCTCACCGTAAAGATAGTGTCGCCATATCTTTAATGCAAAGACAATGGCTGCCAATTCTAAATCATGAATTGGATAACGGGTCTCATGTGGTTTAAGCTGTCTTGAGGCATAAGCAATAACATGCCCTCGTTGCATCAGTACACATCCCAACCCTCTGTGAGAAGCGTCGCAATAAACCACAAAATTACCAGTACCGGATGGAATAGTCAACACCGGTGCACTGGTCAACCTCTTCTTCAACTCCAGAAAACTGGTCTCACATTCTTCAGACCAAACAAATGGAGCATTCTTCTGAGTCAGCTGAGTAATTGGTTTAGCTATACTCAAGAAATCTTTAATGAAACGACGGTAGTATCCTGCTAAACCCATGAAACTGCGAATTTCAGGTACTGATGTCGGTCATGGCCAAGAAATCACGGCTTCCACTTTACTGGGATCAACTGATATCCCATCTCCAGATATAATATGACCCAGAAATACTACATGTCTTAACCAAAACTCACATTTCGACAGTTTAGCATATAACTTCTCAGCCCTTAGAATTCGCAACACAGTTCTTAAATGCTCAGCATGCTCACTTATATTCATTGAATAAATCAAAATATCATCGACGAAAATAATCACAAAATCTTCGAGATATTTCTGGAATATACGGTTCATCAATCCCATGAATACAGCTGAAGCATTCGTCAGACCAAACGGCATGACAATAAATTCATAGTGTCCATACCTGCTTCTGAATGCCGTCTTTGAGATATCAGAATCTCTGACTCTCAGTTGATGATATCCCGATCTCAAATCGATCTTGGAATATACTGAAGAACCCTGCAACTGATCGAATAAATCATCTATACGAGGCAAAGGATATTTATTCTTGACCGTTGCCTTGTTCAGTTGCCGGTAGTCGATGCAGAGTCTCATCGAACCGTCTTTCTTCCTCACAAACAGTACTGGAGCACCCCAAGGAGAAACACTCGGTCTGATGTACCCCTTGGCCAGTAAGTCTTCAAGCTGGTCTTTCAATTCTTTCAGTTCAACTGGTGCCATTCTGTACGGAGCTCTAGAAATGGGTACTGTATCTGGCATCAGTTCAATGCTGAAGTGTATCTCTCTAACTGGAGGTAATCCCGGGATCTCATCTGGGAAGACGTCAGCAAACTCACGTACCACTGGCAGATCTGCCAATGCTGGACTCGATTTCAGTAAATCTACTGAATATACAAGGAATCCTTCTGCTCCTTTCTGTAACAATCGAGTCATAGATAATACGGATATTAAAGGAATTCTCGATCTAGAACCCTTACCGTAAAATTTCCACTCCTCAGCCATATCTGGTCTGAATCTCACTATCTTGTGGAAGCAATCCACAATCGCTCTGTACTTGGTCAGCATATCAATACAGATAATACAGTCAAAGTCAGACAACCCAAGTACAATGCATTCTAATTCAATCTCATGCCCGTCACACTGTAGCATACAATTCTTAACAGAGTTTACGGATATCAAACCTATCCCCAAAGGCGAAGATACCGACACTACAGTAGCTAAAGACTCTACAGGCAATGCATGACTCAATGCAAATCGTTCAGAAATAAATGTTTGTGAAGCACCGGTATCAATCAGTACGTAAGCAGAGTAACCACATAAAGAACAGTTACCTGCCACCACGTCATCTGGTGCTTCCTGGGCCTGCTCCTCTATCAAAGCGAAGACTCTGGCCTACTGTCTCGGAGGCTGACCAACTGTCTGGCTTCCTCCTGGCCTCTGCTGTGACTGAGCTGGCGCTGGCTGGAATGTATGAACAGCAGCTGATCGTCTCTCAGTCTGTGCTGCTGATCCCGATGACTCGGCCCCCTGAGTTCTCTGCGAACCTCGCTATGGACACACTTTAGCAAAGTGTCCCGGTTGCTTACAGAAATTGCAACTACCAGTCACTCCCTGGCATTGCTCAGTAGCATGTCTTCCTCCGCAGGTTTTGCAATAAACACCAGTGTAACTTTGGCTCAATCTGGAACCACCGGAGCTGGAAGAACTACTGCCAGATTTCTTGAATTGATTTCCCCTGGCTTTCAAAAATTCTTTCTTTCCTCCACTACTGCTGCCACTCTCAAATCTGGGAGGTGGTTGCTGTGGTCTCGGTGCTGGAGGCACAAATGAAGCCCCTTTCTGTCTCATCAGACCGGCTTCTGCTCCCTTAGCTCTGTTCAGGGCATCAGTAAAATTATCCGGTCGCCCTATGTTCACCAAGGTGAAAATGTCGGGGTTCAGGCCGTTGATGAACTGATCAGCTGTAGCTTCTTCGCTGTCAGTCACATGTGGAGCAAATTTCAGCAAGGAGGAGAACTTTGACACGTACTCCTCTATGTTCATCTGTCCTTGCTTTAGATTGGCAAACTCCGCCCCCTTGTCCTTCCGGTACGACACTGGAAAGAATCGTTGATAAAATTCAGTTCTGAATATATTCCAGGTAATAATCGTACCTCTATGCTCCATGGCTCTCTTCCTTGTGATCCACCAGTCCTTGGCAACGTCGTGTAACTGGTGTCCAACTAATTTCACCCTTTTCTCATCTGTATACTCTAAGGATTCGAACAACATCTCTATATCATCGAGCCAACTCTCGCACTCTACAGCGTTCTCTGTGCCTTTCAAGGTCGGCGGATGAAATGACTGAAATCGTTTCAGTAACGTTTCCATTGGAGTCGGTGTGACATCCATTGTAGGATTGGATGTACTTCCCTGTTCTGGTATCCGTCTCGGAGGCATATCTAATAATCAAATAGATTAGTAACAGATACAACAATTCTGTTTCAATCCTCCTCTGATCATCTTACTGCTGATCTAGAATCAGTACTGATCCAATCTCAATAAAACATATTACTATATCAAATCAGATAAACAAGTAACATGTAATAGAGCAGTAAGACATGCTAGCATTCAAAAGCAGGAAAGAAAACCTCAATCTACCCTGCTCACTAGCCTTTTCTATCTCAATCTAAATGATCTATCGCTCTGATACCACCAGTTGTGGGGACCCGGACGCTAATCATCTTTTTAATCATGATTGGGACTAATTAATCCATTATAATAAACAGGGTCTAATTTTTTTTTTTTAAATGCGGAAGGTGATGGAATCAAACTCCTATACATATCAGTATAAAAGTATAAATCTGATAAAATATACAATCATACATACTCAGGTTCAACAACTACTATCAAATGTTTAAACCCTAGCTCTAGTCCAAGTCCGGTATCAGCACTCTAATCTCGGTCTGTCTTCACCTCTGTGACCCGGTACCTGTCCCACCTGTTGCCATGCACACATACAAACAAGACAACAGCCGGATAACTCCGGTGAGATATAAATATCCCAGTATAAACAATGTATTAAATGCAATCATATAAATCATATATAAAAGTATAAACCAACATCAAAACATGTATCTAGTCTGACTACATGAATCAATGACTCGTGATCTAATCTTATCTTATCTCAATTCTAGGGATCCCAATCTAATTTAGACTTTGGTATGCTGTATCGAATGTGTCTGAGATAGACGTCGATCTACATCTGAAGCTCTTCGATACACCGTAAGTCTAGAGTCTTATCGGTTCTGAGAAAGACTCGGCGGTTCTGCCCTAGCTAGGCTGTCTGCCCTAGACTCGGACTCTGACTCTGTTCTAAGTCAATACATTAACATATCAATCTGATAATCTGCAAATATCAATGCAATAAAATAAAGTATGTGATTTAGGGAAACTCAAGTCAAACCTAACTCGAGTTGTGCAATCCCGAATCAACATTTATTTATACCTTTCTTGCTGTCGATCTGGTACAATCAAAGTCTTGATTCAACGTCTGTCATTGTTCAATCTGGCAATGACAATATCAATATATTCTGTATCAATAATCTAATCAAATCACAACATCTCTGTTTTATCACATTCTGACAGTGCAACAGTACAATCTTGCGATACTGATAATACTATATCAGTCTATATCAATTCCAATCATTTACAATCAACCACCGTACAAATCTGATATCCATTCTAGTCAATTTCATTCTGAAATTCATAACAATTCCGTAATCAGTCCGTTTCTTAATCTGAATTCGATTCTACTCTATCTAACATGTCAAGAATAACATATATGACGTGTATTCAATTCTAACAACATCATAATTTCAAAACATGTCAAAACGTAATAAAACTTACGTCTCGTAGTAGCCTGCTTTGCTAGGAACACGGTGCCGTACTCGGATTCAAGTTTGGACGGACGGATCGAAATATAAAAGCGTAAGGATTTCTCAATTCTTCTCTGGAACCTTTTCTCGGTTTCCCTTCTTATTTTCTGAGGAATTGCAACGTAATATACATATATATATATATATCACAAACTGCATGTATGAGAAACGTGGCATCTTTTCTTAAAATTGAGTCGGCGCTCGAGAGGTAAGAAAGTACCGCTCGAGCGCGGCACTCTCGGTCCAAAGATTTCAACTTACACCCTTGGCGCTCGGGCGGTCAAAATCTACCGCCCGGGCGCCGAACCGTCTGCCCGTGACGTGACTTACCGAAACATTGGCGCTCGGGCGGTTGTTTTCTACCGCTCGGGCGCCACTAGTTCTGTCCCGACATTATGTAATTCATAAGTTTGGCTTAATTCGATCTCGTAATAGCCCGTCTATACTTATATCAATTCAACTTCAATAATCTTTACTTAATATGATATAAAATCTAGGGCATTACAGTTATGCATTGCATTTAAGATAGGGAGTCTTGACAGATCCGTCAAACTTATAGATGTTCGGTGATATCACATCTTAGGGGAAGATTATTCTCCTATTGTAGATGTGGATACAGATCAGGCCGAAGTCTAGGAATAAGACATACCGTCACCCCGATTGGGAGGGTAGGTGATAGATCGTCTTATTCACACCGGGATCCCTAGAGTTCTAGTCGAGTCGAGTCCAGACATGGTTGATTCGCATTGCATTGCATGTTTATATGGATGACATTCATTATAGCATGTTTCATGTTTAGATTGATATATGCATGTACACATGTTTATACTGGGATTGTTCTCACCGGAATTTCCGGCTGTTGTTATGTCTGTATGTGTGCATAACAACAGGTGGGGCAGGATCTGGGTCGAGACAGAGACGAGATTGATATAGCGTGGAGACTACGGGCACAGCAGAGGACTAGTGGTTGTTTTAGTAGACTTGGACTATTTGTATTTGCTCTTTTGTATTAAACACTAGTTGGATGAATGTACTAGAACCAGGTATGTTTGTATGTTGTAATATAAATAAGACTTGTGCTTGTATGCATACATTAGAAGTAATGTTGTAAAGCAAAAATTTGACCCACTTTTTATATTAATGATCCATTTAATCCTAAAGAAAAGAGTTAGAGCCCGGGTCCCCACAACAGGTGGTATCAGAGCGATAGATCCTTTAAATTAAGATAAGATAGAATGAGCGGGGTAGATCGAGTCTTCTTCCTTGCTTTATGATGTGCTAGCATGATTTATTGCTTTCATTATTGCATGTTGTATGATTATCTGACTTGCATTACAGTATGTATGAGTAAAGACTGAATCAGAACCAATTCTGGATCAGAGTTAAATGATCAGAGGAGGGCTGAGACAGTTTGTATAATTGTATACTAATTTGTTGAATAGCAGATACATGCCTCCTAGAAGAGCAGCAGTGCCTCTACGACCCACAGCACCAGAACAGGGTAGCACATCCGGGGATCCAATGGACGTTACTGCTACACCCATGGAGACTCTGTTAAAACGATTCCAGTCCTTCAGACCACCTACCTTACGGGGTACCGAAAACGCAATTGAATGTGAAAGCTGGTTGGAGGATATCGAGATGTTGTTTGAGTCTCTACAATACAGTGATGAGAAAAGAGTGAAACTCATTGGCCATCAACTGCAAGACGTGGCTAAGAATTGGTGGTTGGATATCAAAAGAGCATTGGAACAGCGTGGCACGGAGATTACATGGAAAGTGTTCAAGATAGAGTTTTATCAGCGATTCTTTCCTATATCCTACCGTAAAGATAAAGGCGCTGAATTTGCGAACTTGAGGCAAGGACAATTGAACATTGAAGAGTACGTCGCTAAATTTTCTTCCTTGCTTCGTTTTACACCTCATGTTTCAGGTAGTGATGAGGCCGTGGCAGATCAGTTTATAAATGGCTTAAATCCTGATATCTTTACGTTGGTAAATACTGGAAGACCCAACAATTTCGCTGAGGCATTGGACCGTGCCAAAGGAGCAGAAGCAGGACTGCTTAGGCAACGGAGTGTTCCGTATGTTGCCCCGAGTCCGAGACCACGACTACCTCCAGCACAACCTCCTCTTAGATTTGATAGCGGCGGTAGTAGCAGCGGGAAAAAGGATCAGTTGAAAGCAAAAGGGAAGCAGTTCAAAAGACCTGGGAGCAGTTCGTCGAGCTCCAGTGGATCCAGACAGAGTGGTTTTGATCCGAATACAAGGTATACGGGTGTCTACTGCAGTTCTTGTGGGGGTAGACATGCGACTGAACAGTGCCAGGGAGTGACAGGGAGATTCAACATATGTAGACAACAGGGGCACTTCGCCAAAGTATGTCCCCAGAGAAGTTCACAGAGATTTCAAGGTGCAGGGTCATCTGCATCCGTAGCTCAGCCTGAGAGACAAGCTTCATCTGTTCACTCCTTTCAGCCACCACAGATGCAGACGCAGCCCAGAGCCAGAGGTAGCCAGATCGTGAGCCAACCTTCTTGACAACAGGCTCAAGTATTTGCATTAACAGAGGAACAAGCACAGGATGCCCCAGATGATGTTATAGCAGGTAATTGTTCTCTCTGCGGTTATCCTGCTTATATATTGATAGATACGGGTGCATTGCATACATTCATCTCAGAACGATTTGCATTATTGCACTCCCTGCCTGTTGAGTCTTTGTTGGATGTAGTGTCCATTACTTCTCCGTTGGGAAGTGGTTTGATAGCTGTGACTACGGTTAGACATTGCATCTTACAATTTGAGGGTCATGAAATTGATCTAGATTGCATTGTATTGGGGTAAGATGATTTTGATTGTATTGTTGGGATTGACATGTTAACCAAGTACAGAGCCACTGTGGATTGTTTCCAAAAGATTGTCAGATTCAGACCAGAGATGGCAGAAGAGTGGAAATTCTACGGTAAGGATTCCAGATCGCGGATTCCCTTGATTTCGGCTTTGACTATGAATAGATTGTTGCAGAGAGGAGCAGATGGGTTCCTTGTGTATGCTGTAGACGTACAGAAATCGAGCCCGGCATTGGCAGATTTGCCAGTAGTACAGGAGTTTGTAGATGTATTCCCAGATGAAATCCCAGGATTACCTCCAGCTCGAGAGGTAGATTTTAGCATATATCTTATGCCAGGTATTGTCCCTATATCCCGAGCCCCGTATAGGATGGCGCCTGTTGAACTGAAAGAACTGAAAGCACAGTTGGAAGATCTTCTAGCCAAGGGATATATCCGACCTAGTGTATCTCCTTGGGGCGCACCAGTGCTCTTTGTGCGAAAGAAAGATGGATCGATGCGATTGTGTATAGATTATCGGCAATTGAACAAAGCGACAGTGAAGAATAAATATCCATTGCCGCGCATCGACGATTTATTTGATCAATTACAAGGATCCTCTGTTTATTCTAAGATTGATTTGCGATCCGGATATCATCAGCTCCGAGTTCGAGATGTAGACATACCGAAGACAGCATTTCGAACCAGGTATGGGCATTACGAATTTATTGTCATGCCTTTTGGTTTAACAAATGCTCCGGCGGTATTTATGGGCTTGATGAATCAAATCTTTCAGAGGTATTTGGATGATTTTGTGATTGTCTTTATCGATGATATTCTGGTGTATTCTAAGAACAGGAATGAGCATCCAGAGCATCTCAGAATTGTGTTGCAGACATTGAGGAATGAGAAATTGTATGCTAAATTGTCAAAGTGTGAGTTTTGGTTGAATCGAGTTGTCTTTTTGGGACATATTATATCTGGAGATGGTATCGCTGTAGATCCAAGTAAAGTGGAAGCGGTGATCAGCTGGCCAAGACCGACTTCTGTGCCAGAAATACGCAGCTTCATGGGTCTGGCGGGATACTATCGACGATTTATCAAAGATTTCTCCAGTATTGCAAAACCAATAACCCAGTTGACACAAAAGAATGCACAACTTATATGGTCGGAAGATTGTGAGTTTAGCTTCATGGAATTGAAAAAGAAGCTGACTAGTGCCCCAGTACTGACGATACCTTCAGGTACGGGCAATTTCGTTGTATATTGTGATGCCTCTCACAGAGGTTTGTGATGTGTTCTTATGCAGCAAGGTCATGTGGTCGCATACGCCTCGAGACAATTGAAGCCACATGAAGTTCGATACCTCATTCACGATCTTGAATTGGCGGCTATCGTATTTGCATTAAAGATCTGGCGTCACTATCTCTACGGCGAGAAATTTGAGAATTACTCCGATCACAAAAGCCTGAAGTATCTATTTTCTCAATCAGAACTGAATATGCGGCAGCGTAGATGGCTTGATCTACTGAAAAACTTTGATTGCGAGATCAAATACTATCCAGGGAAGTCAAATGCGGCAGCGGACGCCTTGAGTCGAAAGTTTTGTTCTTTATCCTTATCGACGATAGGTGTTACAAAGTTAGTTGAAAACTGTTTTTGTCTGGATTAGAATTCGATACAGATAGTAGGCCACTACGACTTGCTTCCATTCATGTTGAACCTGATTTGATTTGGAGGATTAAAGAAGCACAAAGAACGGATCAGAATGTGCAGAGATCAATTCAGATGGTCAGATCAGGGCATTTGTCAGAATACCAGGTACGTGATCATGTATTGTATGTGAATAACCGTCTTGTAGTGCCAGATGTTTCAGATTTGAAACAACAGATCATGTTAGAGGCGCACTGTAGTCGGTTTAGCATTCACCCTGGTGGCCGAAAGATGTACAACGACTTGAAGACACAGTTCTGGTGGAAACAGATGAAGTCAGATATCGCAGAATTTGTGTCTAAGTGCTTGAATTGCCAACAGGTGAAAGCCGAGAGGAAGAAGCCCGGAGGTTTACTCAGAGTTTAGCCATTCCAGAATGGAAATGGGATCACATTTCCATGGATTTCGTGACGAAGTTACCTCGATCATCTAGAGGCTGTGATGCGATTTGGGTCATTATTGACAGATTGACCAAATCAGCTTGCTTTATTCCGTATAAAATGACATATCGACATGATCAGATGGCGGAGATATATGTCCGAGAGGTAGTTAGATTACATAGTGTGCCGAAGTCTATCGTATCAGATCGTGATCCACGATTCACTTCACACTTCTGGCACAGTTTACAGCAGGCCTTAGGTACGACATTACACCTGAGTACTGCTTATCATCCTCAGACAGACGGACAGTCAGAGCGGACTATCTAGACTTTAGAGGATATGTTGAGAGCCGTAGTGCTAGATTTTGGCACTAGTTGGCAAGATTCTATACCTCTTTGTGAATTCTCTTACAATAATAACTATCAGACAAGCATTGAGATGTCACCGTTTGAAGCTTTATATGGCAAGAAGTGCAGATCTCCGCTGTACTGGGATGACGTCTCAGAAGTACCAGAACTTGGGCCAGATATGATTCGTGACATGACTGAGAAGGTGAAAGTCATTCAGAAGAGAATGAAGACTGCGCAAGATAGACAAGCCAAATACGCCAATGTCAGACGTAGACCGTTGGTATTCGAGCAAGGAGACCGAGTATTTCTAAAGATTTCCCCATTCAGAGGAATTGTCAGATTTGGTAAGCGTGGAAAGCTGTCTCCTAGATACGTCAGTCCTTACGAGATCTTAGAGAAGATTGGCGACCGAGCCTATCGACTTGCTCTTCCACCTTCGTTATCCGGGATACATGATGTTTTTCATGTGTCAATGTTGCGTAAGTATATGCCAGATATTTCTCATGTCATTCAGCCTGACGGAGCGGAGCTTGATCAGACCTTGAGCTATGTCGAACAACCGATACAAATTCTTGATCGGAAAGAAAAGAAGCTCAGGACGAAGACTATTCCGTTAGTGAAAGTCCAATGGAGTCGTCATGGCATCGAAGAAGCGACTTGGGAAACAGAAGCGGATATGCAACAGAAACATCCTGAATTATTTACATGATGTAAGTAAATTTTCAGTATTGATTATATTACTTGTCATGTATGTTTGATAATTTGCCTGAGATTTCGAGGGCGAAATCTTTTCTTAGAGGGGGAGAAATGTAAG
Source organism: Primulina eburnea (assembly GCF_022965805.1). Taxonomy (NCBI): domain Eukaryota; kingdom Viridiplantae; phylum Streptophyta; class Magnoliopsida; order Lamiales; family Gesneriaceae; genus Primulina; species Primulina eburnea. The sequence continues at coordinate 21,797,075 of NC_133108.1, read as the reverse complement.
GCTCGAGATTATTAGTTCTCATTGACATAATACTCGGAATATATGAGTATGCATATATATATAATGAGGAGTGTTAATTGAGATGAGAATAGGAAATACATGGACAAGAGGAGAAAATCTTCAAATTAGGACAGAACAGTTGGCGCATATGCGCGAAGAGAAGTGGCGCATATGCTCGACAATTCCAGTAGCATGGGCGCATATGCGCGGAAAGAAGTGGCGTATATGCGCGACACCTACAGTAGCATCGACGCATATGCGCGGAAAGAAGCGGCGGCGCATATGCGCGACACCTCCAGTAGCAATGGCGCATATGCGCGAGAAAAGTGGCGCATATGCGCGAGGTGAAACATTCTGCATTGCCGAGACCAGTAGGTCTCGCGCATATGCGCGAGTAGTGACCGCGCATATGCGCGAGACGTGTATGTCAAAGGATGAGCCATGTGTTGGTAACCATGCAAGATATATATAAGTTTGCTTCGATTCTTTCTTCATTTCAGCAGGATTCGACACTTTAAGAGAAAGGAAAATACATGTTCTTAGGTTCTTTAAATTGTGGTTTTACAAGATTTAGATACCCAAACTTTAATCCGATTTCGGTTTTGAACTCCCCTCCATATTAGCTTCAAGGTGATGTAAGTTTTACTCAGTTTCTATATGATTTGAGATTGAGATGTGTGGGATATTGTAATATGATAGTTATATTGTGTTCTTGACATATTGAACATGATATATTCGCAAACGGATCAAAGAACGGATGTCATATGCTATTGTTGCTATTTTCTAGCATTTTTAGAAGTAAAATATGCAGATTGATGTGCTTCTAATGATGATTATGAATTGATGAGTTTAGATTGATAATGTGTTGATATATGTTGAGATTCGAATTTATTAGTATCGCGAGAACAAGTTGTTGTGCCGTCAACTTGTATCAAGACTAGATATAGATTGTATAAATGTCTTGGTTAAGTTAGAGATTGATAGAATATGTATCAACATTGCCATTTCAGATTGATATCGGTAAGATTCGTCTTCGAGACTTCGACTACGACCGAGTTGTGCAACGAAAGGTATAATGCATGTTTTGTTTGGGGAGATATAACTCAAATGAGAGCACATTTGAGTTTCCCAACCAAAATCACATACTAGATTTATTGTTTATCTTGAATTATGATTGTGTTTTATTTATAGACTTGTATTCCAATCTTTTGAAATGAATATGCATTGTTTACAGATTGTTATGCATTGCATTTAAGATAGGGAGTCTTGACAGATCTGTCAAACTTATAGATGTTCGGTGATATCACATCTTAGGGGAAGATTATTCTCCTATTGTAGATGTGGATACAGATCAGGCCGAAGTCTAGGGATAAGACATACCGTCACCCCGATTGGGAGGGTAGGTGATAGATCGTCTTATTCACACCGGGATCCCTAGAGTTCTAGTCGAGTCGAGTCCAGACATGGTTGATTCGCATTGCATTGCATGTTTATAAGGATGACATTCATTATAGCATGTTTCATGTTTAGATTGATATATGCATGTACACATGTTTATACTGGGATTGTTCTCACCGGAATTTCCGGCTGTTGTTATGTCTGTATGTGTGCATAACAACAGGTGGGGCAGGATCTGGGTCGAGACAGAGACGAGATTGATATAGCGTGGAGACTACGGGCACAGCAGAGGACTAGTGGTTGTTTTAGTAGACTTGGACTATTTGTATTTGCTCTTTTGTATTAAACACTAGTTGGATGAATGTACTAGAACCAGGTATGTTTGTATGTTGTAATATAAATAAGACTTGTGCTTGTATACATACATTAGAAGTAATGTTGTAAAGCAAAAATTTGACCCACTTTTTATATTAATGATCCATTTAATTCTAAAGAAAAGAGTTAGAGCCCGGGTCCCCACAAAGAAGGAAACAAGGGCACGGACCCCGTGCCAAGGTTCGTATACAGGTCCGTTCAGGCTCTGTACGCGTGAACCAACGGAAATTCGTACACTCCAGGATTATTTCTCCTAACTCGATCATACGGACTATGAATCGACGACTCGAGACCCATCCTAGGGTGACGTAACACTGACTCGAGCATATTCAATTGTCCCAAAACAACGACGCATCACAAGTAACTAAATGGACCCGTGAACTCGACTTTTGACACGACACGATTTGACGACCGCTCAATCTCCCAATTGCCTAACGACGCGAAACGAAACGTCAATAACCATCCCAACATCTTTAAGGACATACCTAAACGCAGCAACAATCACACGGCAATCCCTAACAAAGCCTACAACCATAAAACTTCAAGAACGCGTCAATAACATATTTTTCCGAAAACGCAGTTTGAGCAGTCCCACGAAAACGGTCATAACTCACTCAATGTTTATCCAAATATTTTAAATTTTATATCAAATCCAATGTATCAAAAATTTCTACGTTGCATATGTTGAAAGTTTTTCCAGAAAAGCGACCGAAAAATCTCAGTATTTAAAAGAACAGCAAAAACGAGTTTTGAGATCCCAAAAATGGTTTCAAAATGATCCAAACATAATTGCTCAAACTTCTACACATCGCACATGGATTTTCTCTTATAAAAACATCGCAACACATAATATGACTAGATCGACGCAGGAAAAACAGAATATACATGCCTTTGAATCTTTAATGTTACCGAAACAACGACACCAAAGAGGAGATGGCGCGAGGATTGATCCAGAACGATTAGTGGCTCGTTTTTCTTGCACAAAATACAAGTGAATTGCAGGGAAATTTTCAGAGAGAGGGGCGGCTGCTGAAGGTTCTTAGAACCATAAAATTTTTGCTCTCAAATAAAAACTGAAGAATGAAAGTGGATATGTATATGTGTGTTGGCGTGTAAGTGTGTGCGTGTGTTAGGTGTGTTTAATAGTGTGAGTGTGTGAGTTTAGTGGTTAATTAAGGGAATCAAATGGCTAAATTACTAATTTAAAAATTTTAAATAAAAGTTAATCCACACTAACTTCTACAAATCCCCTAATTAAAAAAATAACATTCACAATGAATAAACTATAAAATTTTTAAAATCATAAAATCACTAAATAAATAATTTAGGATTTAAAAATGATACAACTAAATAGTTTATTTAAAATGCCCAAACACAACTTAAAATAAAATACCGCATTAAAATTTTGCCAAAAATCGTTCCCGGTCTTCTCTTCGATCCCGCCTCGAATAATCGCCTGAAACATGAAACTCGAAACATTTAATGTGTATCACATAAACATAGTTAATTTAAAATAATGCATTTAAATAAATCATGCATGGCTAAAACTCATTTTAAAGTAAAATAAATGATTTAGCATTTAAATAAATGCATGAGTTTTACGTGTACTGAATTTGTGCCCTACATTGATACTCCATTTCAGAAGCTTCTTAAAACATGAGGGAGAAAGCTCCTCTCCAGAAGCTGAGAAGGTGATAAGAGCAATATAAATTTCCTTACTACTAATAACAGAACATTCAAAATTACCTGAGAATGGGAGAAATAATTTTCATCCTAGAAGTGCAGCATCTATGGTTATTGACGCATCTCCCTGAGAGTATACGATCTTTCCATCCTCAATGGTTGCTTTTGCAAAGAAATCCAGGAGGATGCTCTTGTAAATGATTGTGGGTGATTCAAGAAATTTTCTAAGACCAGATTTCTCAATGGCCTTGAACATTTTGACGAGATACTCATTCTTGATGGTGAGTACTAATGCGCAGTTGACTCGATAAGCATTGAGTGTATAAGCTCCAGTCATTTTCCTGTAAGTGAGAATGATTCTAAGTAGATTTTGTAGTAGAAAGAAATTCGAGATAAAGCAGTAGCATGTATGCAACAATATGTAACATAAAAGTGAAATGAGAGAGAGAAGAGGCGGTTAAATTCAAAATGTACAGCCGTTAGTGAAAACATAGGGACACGTATCAATATGTTTACGGTGATATTTGAAAAGTTAAAAGATGAGTGTCAGTTGAATCGATGATTAAAAATTTTAAAAATCAATAAAAAGCGGGCTGTTTAAAGCGGTTACTAAGAATTCAGAAGAGGATTTGACGCCTTATGATAATATCTACTGGAAGTGATAAGGCACTGAAATATATCCAGCACTTTTGACAAAGTCCAGTAGACACATTATTTTATCGAAAAAACAAATCTCCTTCTATTTATGACTAGAAGGGAAAAAAATAGTCACAATTAAACAATGTTCCCCCTAAATTAATGCAAATAAGCAAATATTAAATCCAAAGATTGAAGATCTGAGGAAATAACATATGATTCTTGATATTCTTCCAATAGGAACACTCAGGAGGTGAATAGTCAAGTAACTCTTCAACTAGCTAGAGGATAATTATAAATACCTGAAAAGTCACAAACTAAGTCATTTAAAACATTTAACAAATGGATAGTGCAAGCAGTTCCTCAAATTCTAATCCGGAGTCGGATAATGCACGGACGGGAGTTCTAAAGACAACTTGCGACAACCCGTAAGAAGATGTTTAAGGACATCGTTCTGAAAAAGATGAAGACTTGGAACAAACTTCTGGATCTGTAGACTGAATAATCAGTGAGATTATTCTATATTATTATATTTAAGCTGCGGAATCATCCCTTTCACAAACCACGATCATGGGAAGAGAGGCGGGGTGATTACACTAGGTTCTAGTAAGGATTTCTACTATAAATCTCAATACCGCTGATATCAACAATTGAAATTACTTATCTAGTGTAACACATCTGATCTTATTAATGAAACAGTTCATTTTGTTATACTTCTTGTACTACTAATACTTACGTTATCTACTGTTTCTACTTAAAGCATAAAAATCAGAAGATACTAATCAGTACTAAAATAAGAAAATTTAGTCTCAGGAAGTGGTTTTGTGACAATATCTGCTGCTTGTTGATCAGTAGGGACATATTCCATACGAATGTCCTTTTTCTACACATGATCTCTAATAAAATGGTGTCTGATCTCAATGTGCTTCGTTCTGGAAAGAAGTACTGGATTGTGTGTAATTGCTATATCACTGGTATTGTCACCGAATATAGGTGATTCAGAGGCTTGAACATCATAGTCCTTAAATTGTTTTTGCATCCAAAATAATTGCGAGCAACAACTTCCAGCAGCAAGATATTCTGCTTCTGTAGTAGACGTGACAATGGAAGTCTGTTTTTTACTGAACTAAGAGATCAACCTATCACCAACAAATTGACAAAAACTACTGGTGCTTTTTCTATCTAGTTTATAACCTGCGTAATCAGCATCTGAATATCCAATAAGATTGAAAGAGGAATCCTTAGGTTACCACATGCCGACATTTTTTGTACCATTTATATATTTCAAAATTCGTTTAGCAGCAATAAAATGAAATTGCTTAGGGTTAGACTGAAATATCGTACAAATACAAACAACAAAAGAAATATCAGGTCTACTGGCAGTAAGATATAACAATGAGCCAATAAGACCACGATACTGGGTTAACTCTAATGAAATTCCACTTTCATCTTTATCAAATTTAGTAGATGAACTCATTGGAGTGGAAGCAGTGGAGCATGTTTCCATGCCAAACTTTTTCAGTAATTATTTTGTGTACTTACTCTGATTTATGAAGATTCCTGTATCAAGTTGCTTAATCTGCAGTCCTAGGAAGTCAATTCTCCCATCATGCTCATTTCGAATTGTTCTTGCATTATCTTAGCAAAATTTTCACACAATTTGTGGTTAGTTGACCCAAAAACAATATCATCGACATAAATATGTACTAACAAAATATACTTATTTTTAACTAATGTGAATAAAGACTTGTCCACGTTGCCAATGGTAAAATCATGATTGACAAGAAATTGTGAAAGAGTGTCATACCAAGCCGTAGATGCCTGTTTCAAACCATAAAAGGCTTTGTGTAATTTAAAGACATGATGCGGTAAGAAATTATCAATAAAACCCTGAAGGTTGTTCAACGTAAAGTTCTTCTTGCAGCAGACCAATTAGGAAGGAACTTTTTACATCCATCTGATAAACTTTGAAGTTCTTGAAATCAGCAAATCCTAAGAATATTCTGATTGCTTCAAGCCTTGCTACTAGTGCATAGGTCTCATCATAATCTATTCCTTCTCCTTCTCTGAAACCTTGAGACACCAGTCTTACTTTATTTCTAACAACAGTACCTTCTTCATTTAGCTTGTTTCTAAATACCCACTTAGTCCCAATAATTGCTTGATGAGATGGAAACATTTACTAATTTTAAAAGCACGGAAATATTTTTTTAAAAAAATAAAAGCTCGCATATTTGAAATAACATTTAAAAATGATCTTAAGTATTTGACAATAAAAATAATGCGTAAACATAAATGAGTAAAAATTGTGAAAATCATCAAATGTTCTATCATCTCAAATCTCATAAAAACAAAATGCGGAGAACATGTGGTCCTCGGGCCGTGTCGCCGCATCAAGTCTGTCTACTCAGTGGTCAACACCTCCAGTCCTCTCAATAACAAGCTCACCTGCATCACACACGCCTAGTGAGTCTAAAGACTCAACACACATGTACCGTTAATAACAAGTACATATATATAGCACACAGCAGTGAAAAATATCATACTCAACATATCTTTCATGAACTTAAAAGCATAAAGTAAACGTGTCGTATAAAATCATGTCGTGTCAACTCATGTCATCTCATATCATCATATACGTGTCAAAACAGCTCATCGTGTCATCATAAACTTAAACATTTTCTTTTAATTGAATTCATTTCATTAGTTGTGACTTTCTTATTAGCTCTATCGTATCAACTCTATCGATGGATCCATCTATAAAAACCGTGGTACCCGGCGACGGGGGACATCAGCGACAGCATTACCCGCCCACTGAGCCCAGGCCTCAGCTCATCATATCTCATTTCATCGTATACATATACATCGTCAGTCACAACCAAATCACATCCTTCAAAAATATCATCATTGTCATCACTTAATAAAAACAAGCATATACGTAACTTTTCTTTTAAACCAAGAATGCAATGTATTAATAAATATTGCGTAACATTTAAAATATAATAAATTTGTGCTCAGAGCGCTGCCAGGACCAACATCTCACCCCGGATGCAAAATGACCATTTTGCCCCTGGAAACCCAAAAATTATCATTTCACCCTTGAACCTATAAAATTGACCCGAAGCTTACCAAACTCCTTAAAATGTCCCAAAACATTATAAAATCATTCTTAGACGTAAACTCGAGCCAAAAAAACGAACTTAACCGATTCGTTTTAAAACTTGGACCGTGGTCCCGGTTTTAACCCGAATCGAACAAAAAATTAATTAAAATTTTCCTAACATTTTACCATATTTTACGAACACTAGAATACTCCTAAAACAATGTCATTAAGCCTCTAAACTCATGGCTGAAGCTTCCAGCACCGAACAAAACTTACAGTCCTCTCACATGTCACCACCTCATGCACACCTTCACCCAACTTCACTCCAACAGCTAATCCCCGTTGCACCAGCCCTGAACCCACCTAACATGGACCTAGACCAGACACCAAGGAACACCCATGGAGCAAGAACCCATCCCCATGCAGCCTACACTAACATCCCGCCCGCTAGACACCAAACGTTACTCCACCGCATCCCTTTGCGTTCGATTCCATTGTCTCGCTCAAGGTTCAGTACAGCAGTGCCAAGGATCTCTCAAGAAGTGGTTCGAACCCATCAAGAGTAGATCTATAGCCTGGTCTCACCCTGGTACCGACAGCTCTCCCCTAGGCCCTCGATCTACCGAGATCTAGCCTCACCATGGCACGCTACTCTCGGATCTTCTCTTGGTACGATCAGCAGCCACCATAGACCCCAAAGCAGTACTTATACACCACGAGTAACCCCTAAACAACCGAGCACAGCGGCCCCTTGCAAGAAAAGTCATAACTCGTGAGCAACAGAAATAAAAATTGAAAGGAAACCCATGTAAAATTGATGGCATTTCATGTTCATTTCCAGATCAAGAGATTTCATGCATGTAAACATAAACATCAGTAATATACACGTGAGTGATGCAGAAATGAAGATACAACACGTTCCTTAAGATGGTTAGAGAGCAAGGAGGAAGTGAAGGAACCCAGGTGAATTTTCTTTGCAAAAACAAGTCCAAGATCGAGCCTACAGCTGGTGCCTTTCTCTGAAACTGAGGGGTGATGAGTCTGAATGGGTGTCGGCTGGTTGTTGGGGGTAGAATTAGGTTTAGGGTTAATTGGGTGATTAGGGCCCAATTATATAGATAATAATTAGTTCATGGGCCATAAAAATGCATTTTAAAAGTTTAAAAAAAAAAGGTTTTAAGCCCAATAAACTAATGGGTATGCCCAGTAGGCCCAAACACATTTCTGTAAAATAATTCGTGTTGGAAAGATTTTGAAAATAATAGTCGAACCATTAAAAAGTCCCCCGATTTGATAAAATTTGCGTACTGTAAAAATTAAAGATTATGCGGGTAAAAATACCCAAAAATTCTAATTTTTGAAAAGTACACTTAATAATGCTTTATATAAATTACAAAAATAAATCGTGTAATAAAATAATTTTTCTGAAAATTCTCCGGTCCTCGTTCCTTGCTCGAACGTGAAATGCACATAGAAACCCTAATGCGTGAACTTTTAAAATTTCATTAATTAAATCTTACCATGCATGAATTATGCATAAAAATATTTAAACATAAATTAATGAAAGGAACATGCATTTTTGTGGGGACCCGGGCTCTAACTCTATTCTTTTGGGATTTAATTGGATTTGTTCGAAAATGTGGGTCAAAATTTTGCTTTTAACATTAATTTAAATGTATTAACGAAAGCATCACATGTCTCAATAGAAATTAAACAACGTAATGTACATACAAGTCTGTGCGTACAAACATACACTAGTGTTCAATAACAACTACAAACATAAGTGCTACAAGTCCAGTAGGAAACACTAGGAATCTTCCACGCCCGAGATCTCCACGCTATCAACTCTCTCTTCCTCGTCGTGACCCTGATCCTGCCCCACCTGTTGCCATGCACACATACAGACACGACAACAGCCGGATAACTCCGGTGAGAACATATCCCAGTATAAAACATGGATGCATGCAATGTCATAATCATGTACAAAAGCATAGAATATATCAAGTAACATGAATAAAATCTAAACATGTAGAAGAATACAAATCTGTATTCAACATTTAAATCTTGACTCGACTCTTTTCTAATCTAGGGATCCCGGTGTGAATAAGACGGTCTATTACCTACCCAACCACTCGGGGCAACGGTACGTCTTATTCCTAGACTTCGGTCAACTCTGTATCGAGGGTCTACACATATAGCAAATCTGCTCCTATGCGTCGATACACCGAAACGTCTAGTGTTGGCAAGTCTGCCAATCTCTCCTATCTCAGGACTCGAATATAAATCCATAAACAAGGCATTACATAATCAAATGTAATAACAATCTAGTATGTGATTTAGGGAAACTCGTATCAAATCTGAATCGAGTTGTGCAATCCCGTGACCACATGAATTATACATTTCTTGCCGAATCGTCGGTGTCGTCGTCGAAGTCTCGAGTTCACAATAGCCAATACAAATCTGAAATGGCATAGTCAAGGTGCACTCTATCAATATACATCTCAAACAACTCAATAAACATAGCTGAAATCGGTTTCAATACAATTTGACGGCGTAACGGTGTAATTCTCGGTACCGGTCAACTCAATCTCAACAAAACAATATATACAATAGCCACAACTCATAATCTTCATAATATACTCATCAAAACACAATATAACATGCTCAATTCTTCCAATCAATATCGATATACATGCTGGAAATTCGCAAGGCTCATATACGGTGTCCGAAAATCGTTCTGATAACAAATATACGATGCTCGGTATACCAAGAACACATATTTCTAACAAAATCATAATTTCCCCAATACATAGATTTCGAACCATGCTGAAAATGATCGAAACTTACATCCTTAGCTAGCCCTCGTTGCAAGGATCAATAATCCGGACTCGGAATTAAAATCAAATGAGCAAATCTTGCACAATCTCAAATCTAAGATGACAAAGCTTGAAGGAACAAAGCTTGCTCTCGATTCTTTCCCTCAATCTGAAAGGAGAATGAAGACTCAGCAACTTTATATATATATATACATGCCATGTGTCAACACGAAATTCAAAGGTGGCAATCTCGCATGCAGACCGCGGGTGCGGTAACTCAGGAGCGCGGGTGCGCTGTGTTCACGGCGACATTTCATTTCCTGAAATTCAATGACCGCGGGTGCGGTCCTTACATGACCGCGGGTGCGGTGTGGCTTCGCACAAATTCACCAATTTCTTCTCAATGCACCGCGGGTGCGGTATTCTTAGCACCGCAGGTGCAGTGTAGCTTCGACCATTCCGTCAAAATTCTCATTTAACTGTCATGCATTCTTACGGCTTCAAGTCTAGCATCAATAACAACCGATAATTCTTGAGCCTTACATTTCTCCCCCTCTTAGATCGGAGTTCGTCCTCGAACTTGTAAATCAGTGATCATGCAAGTATATACAAAAGCAGTAAAATCAAACTATCAAAATACTTACATCAACTGAATAGTTCGGGATGCCTCTGTCTCATCTCAGTCTCTGTCTCCCAAGTTGCTTCCTCGATGCCATGACGACTCCACTGAACCTTCACAAGCGGAATAGTCTTGGTTCTAAGCTGTTTCTCCTTCCGATCAAGAATCTGTATCGGTCTTTCCACATAGCTCAGAGTATGATCTAACTCGGCTTCGTCAGGCTGAATGACATGAGAATCATCTGGCATATATTTGCGCAACATCGATACATGAAAAACATCATGTATACCGGACAATGAAGGAGGAAGAGCAAGTCTGTAAGCTCGATCGCCAATCTTCTCAAGAATCTCATACGGACCGACGTATCTAGGAGACAACTTTCCTCGCTTGCCAAATCTGACAACGCCTCTGAAAGGTGAAATCTTCAGAAATACTTTGTCTCCCTGTTCGAATACTAACGGTCTGCGTCTAATATTGGCGTACTTCGCTTGCCTATCCTGTGCCGTCTTCATTCGCTTCTGAATGATCTTCACTTTCTCTGTCATCTCACGAATCATATCAGGCCCCAACACTGGTACCTCAGAAATATCATCCCAGTACAACGGAGATCGGCACCTCTTTCCATATAAAGCTTCGAACGGTGCCATCTCTATGCTCGTCTGATAGCTGTTGTTATATGAAAACTCACACAACGGCAATGAATCTTGCCAACTAGTACCAAAATCTAGTACTACAGCTCTCAGCATGTCCTCTAAAGTCTAGATAGTCCGCTCTGACTGTCCGTCTGTCTGAGGATGATAAGCAGTGCTCAAGTGTAAAGTCGTACCCAAAGCCTGCTGCAAGCTGTGCCAAAAGTGAGAAGTGAATCGTGGATCCCGATCTGATACGATCGACTTCGGCACACCGTGTAATCTGACGACCTCTCTGACATACAACTCTGCCATCTGATCGTGTCGATAGGTCATTCTGTACGGAATAAAGCACGTTGATTTGGTTAATCTGTCAATGATGACCCAAATCGAATCACAGCCCCGGGATGATCGAGGTAACTTCGTCACGAAATCCATGGAAATGTGGTCCCATTTCCATTCAGGAACAGACAAATTCTGAAGTAAACCTCCGGGCTTCTTTCTCTCTGACTTCACCTGCTGGCAATTCAAAGCACTTAGACACAAATTCTGCAATGTCTGTCTTCAGCTGTTTCCACCAGAATTGCGTCTTCAAGTCATTGTACATCTTTCTGCCTCCAGGATGAATGCTGAACCGACTGCAATGTGCCTCTGACATGATCTGTCGTCTCAAATCTGAAAATCTGGCACTACGAGACGGTTATTCACATACAGAACAGAATCTCTAACCTGATACTCTGAGATATGTCCAGCTCTGACCATATCAATTGATATCTGAACGCTCGGATCAGTTCTCTGCGCTTCTTTGATCCTCAAAATCAAGTCTGGCTCAATCTGAATCGCAGCAAGTTGCAACGGTCTACTCTCTGTATCAAATGTCAATCCAGACAAGCAACAATCCTCTACTAAACTTGATACACCTACAGTCGATAAGGAAAGAGCACATACCTTTCGACTCAAGGCGTCTGCCGCTGCATTTGACTTTCCTGGATGGTACTTGATCTCGCAATCAAAATCTTTCAGCAGATCAAGCCATCGTCGCTGCCTCATGTTCAACTCTGACTGAGAAAAGAGATATTTCAGGCTCTTATGATCGGAATAGATCTCAAATTTCTCGCCATACAGATAATGACGCCAGATCTTAAGTGCAAAAACAATCGCCGCCAATTCAAGATCATGAATCGGATAACGAGTCTCGTGCGGCTTCAGCTGTCTAGAGGCGTATGCTATCACGTGCCCTCGCTGCATAAGAACACATCCTAACCCTCTGTGAGATTCGTCACAGTATACAACGAACTCACCTGTACCTGCAGGAATCGTCAAGACAGGCGCACTAGTCAGCCTCTTCTTCAGCTCTACAAAACTGGCTTCACAATCTTCGGACCACACAAATGGCATATTCTTCTGTGTCAACTGGGTGATAGGCTTCGCTATACTGGAGAAATCTCGGATAAAACGACGATAATACCCGGCTAGACCCATGAAACTGCGTATCTCAGGCACAGAAGTCGGTCTCGGCCAACTGATCACAGCCTCAACTTTACTCGGATCTACCGCAATACCATCTTCCGATATAATGTGCCCCAAGAAGACAACCTGTCTCAGCCAGAATTCACACTTGGACAGTTTGGCATACAACCGCTCATTTCTCAAAGTCTTCAATACAATCCTCAGGTGATCTGCATGCTCAGTCAAACTCTTCGAATACACCAAAATATCATCAATGAAAACAATAACAAACTCATCTAAATAGCTCTGAAAAATACGGTTCATCAAACTCATGAAAACCGCTGGTGCATTCGTCAAACCGAAAGGCATAACAACAAACTCGTAATATCCATACCTGGTTCGGAATGCAGTCTTCGGAATATCAACGTCTCTAACTCGGAGCTGATGATACCCTGATCTCAAATCAATCTTCGAATATACCGAAGATCCCTGTAACTGGTCAAATAAGTCGTCGATGCGCGGCAAAGGATACTTGTTCTTCACTGTTGCCTTATTCAGCTGCCTATAATCAATACACAGTCGCATCGAACCATCTTTCTTTCTAACGAAAAGCACTGGAGCACCCCAAGGAGATACACTGGGTCTGATATATCCCTTGGATAAAAGATCCTCCAACTGTGCTTTCAACTCTTTCAGCTCTATCGGTGCCATCCTATACGGAGCTCTCGAAATAGGAACAGAACCGGGCATAAGATCTATGCTGAAATCAACCTCTCGAACCGGAGGCAACCCTGGAATCTCATCAGGAAATACATCTGCAAACTCGCAAACCACTGGCAAATCTGCCAATGCTGGGCTCGACTTCAGTAAACCTACTGAATATACGAGAAAGCCCTCTGCTCCTCTCTGAAGCAGTCTACTCATAGTCAGAGCAGATACTAAGGGAATCCGAGATCTGGAACCCTTGCCGTAGAATTTCCACTCATCTGTCATCTCGGGTCTGAATCTGACAATTTTGTGGAAACAATCTACCGTGGCCCTGTACCTGGTTAACATGTCTATACCAACTATACAGTCAAAATCAGCTAGACCAAGTACTACACAATCAAGATCAATCTCATGCCCCTCAAACTGAAGCATACAGTGTCTAACAGTAGTCACAGATATCAAACCACTCCCCAACGGAGAAGCTATAGACACTACTGTCGACAACGACTCAACAGGCAATGAATGTCTCAATGCAAAATGTTCAGATATAAATGTATGAGATGCCCCTGTGTCAATCAACACATATGCAGGATAACCGCAAAGAAAACAGCTACCTGCAATGACGTCATCTGGCACCTCCTGCGCCTGCTCCTCTGTCAGGGCAAAAACACGTGCCTGCTGTCTGGGAGGCTGACTCACCGTCTGACTACCTCCTGGTCTTTGCTGAGTCTGTGTGGAGGGTGGCTGAAAGGAGTGTACCGAAGATGCCTGTCTCTCCATCTGTGGCCCTGGTGCTGATGATCCTGTACTCTGGAATCGTGATGCACCTCTCTGGGGACAAACTCTGGCAAAGTGTCCCTGTTGCCTACAGATGTTGCAGCGTCCCAGAACTCCTTGACATTGCTCCGTCGCATGTCGCCCTCCGCAGGAACCACAGTATGCGCCACTATAATCTGACCCCTGACCTCTCTGTCGAGATCCACTCGAACTCGATGAACTACTCCCAGATTTCTTAAACTGCTTGCCTTTAGCCTTCAGGAATTTCTTCTTACCACTACCACTAGCTCCGCTGTCAAAACGAGGAGGAGGTGGTGGAAACTGTACGGTAGTAGGCTGTGGCGGTCTCTGCCCCTGAACACCATAGGAAGCCCCTCGCTGCCTGATCAAGCCAGCCTCGGCTCCCTTCGCTCGGTTCAGTGCCTCTGAAAAAGTACTAGGCCGGCCCGTGTTCACCAAAGTAAAGACGTCGGGATTCAGCCCGTTGATGAACTGATCGGCCACTGCCTCATCGTTCCCGGCCACATGCGGTGCAAATCGTAGCAATGCAGAAAATTTAGCAACATACTCCTCAATGTTCCACTGTCCCTGCTTCAGATTCGCAAATTCAGCTCCCTTATCTTTCCGGTAGGAGACGGGGAAGAAGCGCTGATAGAACTCATCTTTGAAGACTTTCCACGTGATATCAATGCCTCGGTGCTCCAAGGCTCTCTTCGTCGTCAACCACCAGCTCTTTGCAACCTCTTGCATCTGATGCCCTATCAGTTTCACACGTCGCTCATCAGTATATGCCAAAGACTCAAAGAACATCTCGATATCATCAAGCCAGCTCTCGCACTCCACTGCACTCTCTGTGTCCTTCAAGGTAGGCGGATGGAAAGACTGAAATCTTTTCAATAAGGTCTCCATCGGCGTAGCGGTGACATCCATCTGTGCACCTGATGTGCTACCCTGCTCTGGCTGTGGTATACGTCTAGGCGGCATAAATCTGATTACCAAACTGATTAGGGAAACTCGTATCAAATCTGAATCGAGTTGTGCAATCCCGTGACCACATGAATTATACCTTTCTTGCCGAATCGTCGGTGTCGTCGTCGAAGTCTCGAGTTCACAATAGCCAATACAAATCTGAAATGGCATAGTCAAGGTGCACTCTATCAATATACATCTCAAACAACTCAATAAACATAGCTGAAATCGGTTTCAATACAATTTGACGGCGTAACGGTGTAATTCTCGGTACCGGTCAACTCAATCTCAACAAAACAATATATACAATAGCCACAACTCATAATCTTCATAATATACTCATCAAAACACAATATAACATGCTCAATTCTTCCAATCAATATCGATATACATGCTGGAAATTCGCAAGGCTCATATACGGTGTCCGAAAATCGTTCTGATAACAAATATACGATGCTCGGTATACCAAGAACACATATTTCTAACAAAATCATAATTTCCCCAATACATAGATTTCGAACCATGCTGAAAATAATTGAAACTTACATCCTTAGCTAGCCCTCGTTGCAAGGATCAATAATCCGGACTCGGAATTAAAATCAAATGAGCAAATCTTGCACAATCTCAAATCTAAGATGACAAAGCTTGAAGGAACAAAGCTTGCTCTCGATTCTTTCCCTCAATCTGAAAGGAGAATGAAGACTCAGCAACTTTATATATATATATATACATGCCATGTGTCAACACGAAATTCAAAGGTGGCAATCTCGCATGCAGACCGCGGGTGCGGTAACTCAGGAGCGTGGGTGCGCTGTGTTCACGGCGACATTTCATTTCCTGAAATTCAATGACCGCGGGTGCGGTGTGGCTTCGCACAAATTCACCAATTTCTTCTCAATGCACCGCGGGTGCGGTATTCTTAGCACCGCAGGTGCAGTGTAGCTTCGACCATTCCGTCAAAATTCTCATTTAACTGTCATGCATTCTTACGGCTTCAAGTCTAGCATCAATAACAACCGATAATTCTTGAGCCTTACAATTTTAGGCTTTAAAACAATTTAATAAACTAAAAAAAAATTTAATAACTTGTATGCACGTGGTTTACATGGACCTTCAAATTTTTGGGGCGTTACAGAGATGGTCTAGGTATAAGAAACCACACTTCATTTCTTTTAAATTGATTCAGCTCTTCTTACATAGCTTCAGTCCAACTGGGATCCAGAAGAGCTTCTTCAATTATCTTTGGTTCATCCTGAGAAACAAAAGCAACATGCATATATTCATTTATCATTTGCCTTCTGGTTCTAAATGGAGCTGCTGGATTTCCAATAAACAAAGATGGAGGGTATGATTTTCTCAAAACAAAAGGGCTTAGAGGGATTTCTTCCCGATTTAATGGATTTGAATCTTGCTCGGGTAAAGCAGTAGTAGGTTATGGAATGTCAGCTGCTGCTTCTGGTACATCCTGTTTCTGTACATCTAGTTCTACCATAAGAATGGCTGGTTCTGGATTTTGAGCATTTTTTACACTTGGTTCTGCATCATCTTCACTATCCAGTTCCAAATGAATTTTGTCTAATACGTTACTTATATTAGACATGTTATAAATTTCAAGAACACCGCTATCTTCATCAAAGAAGACATGAATAGATTCTTCAACATTAAGAGTTCTATTATTGAAAATTCTATATGCTTTGCTTACTGCTGAATATCCAAGAAAAAGTCCAATATCTGATTTTGAATCAAATGCTGATAAATAATTTTGACCATTATTATGCACAAAACATCTACACCCAAACACATGAAAATATGATACATTAGGCTTACTCTCTTTCCATATCTCATATGGAGTCTGATTATAAATTTTGTTGATCATGGTTCTGTTTTGTGTATAACACGCTGTGTTGATTGCTTCTTCCTAGAAGCGCTGAGAGATGTTTGCCTCTGCTAGCATTGTTATAGCAGCTTCTTTGAGAGTTATGTTTCTCCTCTTAGCTACATCATTTTGTTGAGGCATTCTGGCAGCTGAATATTCATGATAAATACCCTGTTCATCCAAATATAACTCAAGAATTTTGTTAGTAAATTCAGTGCCCCGATCACTTCTGATTTTAATGATATAAACTGATTTTTCATTTTGAATCTTTTTCAGAAGCTTGATCAGGAGGCCACTAGTTTGATATTTTCCAGCAAGAAAGATTACCCGAGTAAATCTAGAAAAGTCGTCAACAAGAACAAGAGTGCATTTCATTCCCCCTAAGCTCATGATAGGGATTGGACCAAACAAGTCAATATGCAATAATTCAAAACATCTTGATGTTGATTTACTACCTTTATTCTTAAAGCTAGATTTTACTTGTTTGCCAAGTTGACATGCAGAACATACATGATTCTTAACGAAACTAATATCAGGTAAACCATCAACTATATTTTGCTTCTTGAGATTATTGATTGACTTGAAGTTAAGATGATTCAATCTCTTGTTCCATAACCGATGTTTATCACTTAGGGAGTCAACTAAACATGTAGGAATATTAACATGATCATTGTTCCATGATATTTTCTATGTGTTGCCTTTTCTCTTTCCGGTTAAGACTATAAACTCATTATCATCTTTAACTGTGCGTGTGTTCTTTTGAAAAGTTACTGAGTATCCATTATCGCATAGTGGACTAATACTAATTAAATTCTAACAGAGATTTTCAACCAAGAGCACATCATTTATAATATCACCATGGATAATCTTACCCTTACCCACGGTTTTACCTTTTGAGTTGTCTCCAAAAGTTATCTGTTGCCCAGTCATATCTCTGGAACATCCACTCTCCAGATACCATGTAGAGCTGTTTATCTTGGCTTTCCTCTCCTGCTCCTACAAAAACAGGTTTTAGTAACTGGTACCCAATCTATTTGGGTCCAAGCCTTATCAGTCCTTTGGGAACCCACATTTGTACAATTTTAGGTGATCTTGTAATTTGGGTATCCCCAGAGGTGCGTGAAACAGAAGGTCTATTAATGTTATTTCTAACAAAATGCATTTTAGGATGTTGTTCTTCCCTTCTGTTTTTATCGTCTGGTCCGTATCTCTTCTGAACTGGTCTACACTTATAGTACTGGTAGTTTCTAACCTTCTCAGAGGGTTGTCCTCCTGAGTTGAATCCTCTACTGAATCCATCACATTGATGGACTTTACTCTTAGGTTCAACGTAACCCAGACCATAATGTTTACTTCTGTTCGTCTAGTCTACAAACCTTTCAATTTCAACAGTTGGTACTTCTGGTTTATGTAGCATATTGGATTTAACAAAGTGAATGTATTTCCCTTTGCACATATCCAGTTTTGGCTTTGTACTTGTTTCAGAACTGCTTTCATTATTACTGAATCTGAAACCAATCCTCTATCCAGATTGCTTCTGTAATTCTTACTTCTTTTCTAATGAAACAAAAGACTTATTCCATGCATAATCATCTGGTAATCTTCATTTACTATATCATTCTCAGTTCTCAATTTACTTATCTCAACTTCTAGATCATTGCAGTCGTTTTCTTGAAAGCAAATGGACTTAGTGAGTTGATCAGTTCTGTAATCTTCAAACGATCAATTTGTCAAACTCCGAAATTCTGATTCCAACACATTGCTACTTCCCCAACTAAAGCCGAATATTTAGCTGTTGGAAGTTGTTGTGCTCAACTGCTCTAGATTCAGCAACAACTGAAAGATTATGAAGTTATTGCTGAAGAGTCACCAATATTCTGTGACAACACCAGCTTCATTACGATTACATATAATCAAGTTCTTCATTCTGGAACCAAGCGCATTGATGTCAAACATCACTTCATCAGAGATCATGCTCTCAAGAAAGACATTAGGTTGGAATAGATCTCAAGAGAACAACAAGCTGCAGATATCTTCACTAAGCCAATAATCAAGACTAAATTTTATTATTTTATAAATATTTTAGGGCTTATTGATTTATCTTGTTGATTAATTTAGGGGGAACGTAGAATTGCAATAAGTCAACTGATGAGACAAATTTTAATTATTTATTAACTGAACCGAGTCTTCATTCAACAATTAAATCAACTGATCTTCTCACATAAGTTGACTAACTTTAATTTGCTTAAGTTTTTCATAATAAAAAATGCGACTAATTGTGGCTGTTAATTTAAATTTATTCAAACTTTTGAATTTCAAACGTTAAAATTCTATTTTTTTTTGTATAACTACACAAACTCAGTTTCTATAAATAGATGGCAAAGGTTGTATGACCCATTATTATGGTTAAACTTATGATGGATTGCCATGTGTCTGAAATTTGAAAATTCATGAGACATATTTAGTATCCATCCTTTCTCAGATTTGTTCTCACACTTTCCGAATTTTCCAAGTCTCGAATTCTTTAGAGCAAATCACTTGTACTATTTTTTCTCTCTTTACAGCTAAAATCTAATCGAAATGACAGCTCAACCCTCAGCTTTCCTATTGAACTCTATTGCAATCGATTTTCGTTTCTAGCAATTTCCGATGATCAGTTCGCAGCATGTTTGAGAAGATTGAAGCATCTGGGCTTTGACACTTTCTAGGGATGACAACTCATGAGATTCACTCTGCAGAAATTATGTCTACCTTTGAATCCAGATAGGTGACAGACGATGGAAAAATCCAGATAAAGGTGAACGACCACACTATGTTCATTGATGAGGAATTTTTCAGGACACTATTTCATCTTTTAGCTGAAGGCCTCTCCAATTTTTCAGAGGTGGTTGTTGTAAATATCGAAGAGATGTAGAATGTTCTATCAGAAAGTAGAAAAATTGTCAAAGTGTCTGATCCCAAAAAGGAACTGAAGCCAGAGTTTTAGCAACTTACAGATATTGTTGCTAAGGGCATCTAGTAAAATCTGGTTCATTTGTTTGCCCTCGCTCTAGAGAATTTCCAAGTGATGATTGCTGTTATGAAAGGGATTAAGATGAATTGGTCATCTATTCTCTTCACAATTTTGAAAAATATGGTGCAATCTACGAAGCAGTCAAAGGGCTTCGCACTTCACATGAGCTGGCTGATTGAGAACTCAAGGATTCTTCTAGAATCCTCCTCATCAGTTACAAAATTCATGGTGTAAAACGCTAACAACGTTCAGCCAAAGAAGTCTATTGTTGAGGAAGCAGCTGCTAAGCCCAAGAAAGCTGTCAAGGCAAAAGCAGTTGCTGCACCAAAGGCAAAAAGGAAACTTGTTTTGTCTGCTAGTGATTCGAAGAAGACCCCCTCTCCTCAACTATTGAAAAACCGAGGTCTCAGAATACTGAGCTTGCTGCTATGCTAGGACCTCTTCCTGAGCAGTCCTACAGAACTGAGGAAGCTCTCCCTGCAGTTCTGATTCAGTCAGTTTTTCCAACATCAAAATTGGAGACCAAAACAGAAGCTTACTACCCCCTTACAATAAAAAATTAATTTGGTGAGAAGCTAAAGATGACTGGAATTACAGCTCCTCTCTCCATAGTTGTATGTCCCACAATTCTATCACAGGCACACGCAAAAGGAGTGCTCATCCGAGAATTGGGTTACACAACTTGTTCAGGATTAGATATGCCTCATGCCCTAACTGATCTGAAGGGCAACGCGAAGTTGACTGCAGAACCGAGACCCAACAATGCTATTCAGACGCATATTGATCTCATTATGGACGCCATCAATGAGCATTCTGAGCTGAATATAGAGCACTATGACAAATGGGTGCAAAATCAGAACGGTCACACTTGCCAAGAAACTGAAGAAAAAGACATTTTTGAAGCGGTTCATATCACTAGAGTGAGCAGTGATGAAGACTGTAAAAGTAACCTCAGCTGCCCAAGTCATGGAGAGAAGGTCATACTTCTTTTACTTAATGAGAATCAAGAGGTCGGCTGAGGTGACAGCTGAATCGAATATGAACAATGATCAAGCTGGCCCGACTGCATAAGCTGATCAAACAGTTTTCCAACAATTGGACTTTGATTTCATCACTCTCCGAATGAAGGTTAAGAGTTGAGAAATGGGACAGTATTTACACGTTCTAGTGGGAACCAGCAGTCTGCCAACAGCTGAGGAGTTCCCTCCAACTGAAGTTGCAAAGGAGCAGTTAGCAGTTCTAGCTGATGCTGAGTCAGCTATGGTACAACCAGTAGAAGTATAACTTCTTCTAAAGTTCCGTCCTCCACTCTCCTCCGTATATCAACCCTCATCCTCAACAACAATAATAGTTTTACCAATCTCTAAACCAACAGCACAACCTGTTAGAGTAGATGCCCTGCAAGCCAACGGTTGGCTAGGGAATTTATTGACTCGAGTGAAATAAAAAATCTTTATTTTAATATAATTTAACTTTTTATGGTCTTGTTATACTTTATCTGTATACCCATGCAATCAGCATAGATAAAGTCCTTGATCATGCTTTAATACAAATGAATCGTAATTCGATGTTGAAACTCATTTGTAAACACTTCCTATTCTAAATTCGTTCCTAGTCGATTCAGCCGCCTAAAACATGGATAAAGGTCGCTTGAGCTCGAGACTAGCATCTGTGATGTTGTGTACTGCGTTTCTTGGTAAGGGAATGGAGATGTCCTGTTAGAGTAGGTGCACGTCGAGCCAAGTGTTGGCCGACTGTTCACGATGAAACTCTTTGTATAAACGATCTTTATTTTAATAATATTTGAATTTATTAATTTGGCGCATCTTTATCTTTATACCCATGCTAGTTGCATAGATAAAGTCCTTGAATATACAAATATTAGAAAGAATATGAGATGCTCATATGATGAGTATCATGAAACTCATATTTGGAATACTGTATATTCTAAACCGTTCCTAGTCGATTCAGCCGCCACTAAGAAGGATAAAGGCAGCTCGAGTTAGAGACTAGTATCTGCGATGTGAGTACCATGTTTCATTGGTAGAGGACATTGTGATGTCCGAGCATGCAGATAGGTGCTCCTGGTAGAGTGCACTGAACAACCCTCTATAAAGGACTTTCCAAGTGGTTCTCACTTATCGAGTGGAAAAGTCCTAGTTTATGGTTGTACACCATTAGTCCTTATGACCCGGGACAACATTGAGACTCTATGTGCTAGCGTTTCACTTTGACTTGTTTACCGACTCTTATGGGGTCATCAGGTGGCAAGATTGGGTGTTACGGCGAAACATATAGGAGTCGATGCATTGTAGCCGGGGATTCACCGCTTACCTACGGGTATGGATATCCTATGTGTTTTTCATGTATGTGTGGGTTGAAATCTCTGATCAGAGTATGGTGGTAATTATGAAAGGGGTTTCATAGATTACACCATCGATGCAACCACAACATGACACATAGTATCGATTCATTGACAACTCTCGATAAACCAATAGTTGTCGAATCGGTCGGGATATATGAGTTGAAGGGACCGTACTGTACGCTAACCATAATTGAATGGTTCTTGCAGGCACTATCATGTGATACCTAGGGAATCACGTAAGCGATGCTGCTAGGCGTTTAACGTGATTGGTTGGGTACTATCAGACTTGAGTTCTGACGTTCTTACTATCAAGGAGTTGATAAGTAAGAATGGAGCAATTGGGGTATGCTCGAATAAGGACATGTTTAGTCCGAATCACATAGAGATGTGAACTCACGGCTAGTTGTATCAATGAACCATTGAGGGCCACACAAGTATTAGCTTTGTAAATCCCGATGAGAAGTAAAATAGTTCAATGTGTTGAACGGCTTATAAATGTGTTTATAAGCGTAAAGAAAAATAGAAGTATGACTTCTATGAGAGAAATATAAATTTTAATTTATGGAAGTGTTCCTAGATTAAAATTTGGCCAAGTAAATAATGTAGTTGAAAATTGTGATTTTCATAAACATTATTGAGGACTAAATTAAATTAATTCAAGTGTTGAATTAATTAAACACTAGTGGACCTAGTAAAGTCTAAATAATTAAATAATTCAAGTGTTGAATTAATTAAATTATATTGAGTCTTGTAGAGCTCAATTAAAATAATTATTTAACTAGTGGGACTTGAATAAATTCAAGTAGTATTTAATTAATCTCAAATGTGTTTGAGATAAATAAAAATTTAGTCCATGGTTTTTTAATGTGTTAGAAACCATATAATATATGTGAGACATGTTAGGGTTTGCATGCTTGGGAGGTGAAGAGGTGTGGATTACTTTTTATTAAAAAATTCAAAAAGGATGCAACTTTTGAGAGACAACTTTTTCAACAACCAAGGCTAGTCTCCCACACTCTCCCAACACCTCACTTGGCCGAATTCTTGAGGGTTTTTCTCTCCCATTTTTCTTCCATTTTTGTTCTTCATTTTCTTGGAGAATAAAATCTTCTCTTTGAAAAATCCTTAAGTTTTTCTAGTGCAAAACTTGAGGGGGTTTGCCTTGCTAGTGGTGGGCCTTATTTCTTGAAGGAAAGAAGGAGGAGCTTGTAGATTTGCCTACCAAAGAAGAGCTTTGTTGTTTACAACAAAGTTGGTGCCATTCATCAACCTTGAGAGGTTGATAGGTAAATCTCTAAACATCCTATGTTTGATGTTGTTTTGTAAATATTGTGCAAAAACCATGGTGGCCGAAATTTCTAGCTTAAAATGTTAAATTTTTGACTTCCGTTGCGCTTCCGGCCACCGTAACCGATCCGCTTTCAAGTGGTATCCGAGCTAAGGTTACGGTTTTTGTGTTATATTTACGTAATATTGTATTGAGATCGATTTCTAACCGCTTGAGAAATATTTTTGCAAGGAAATTCAAAGGGCCGAAAATTTGAAGAAACAAAAAAAAAAAATTATTTTTCGGGCAGCCCCATTTCGGGCAGCCGAGGGGCAGCCCGAAATACTACTTTTTAAAATAAAAAAAAAATTTGTGTGTTGCCGGAATCCGGTGACGGAGCTCCGGCGACGGCGATGACGGCTAGGGTTTCCAAAGGTGTTTTGGAGAATCTTAGTGTCATGGGCCTTGAGATGTTGGGCCATTGGATGGACAACATAATTTGTGAAATTTAAATGGGCCAAAATATTTTTGGTGAAAAATGAGTTTTGGGCCCTTAAGTTTAAATTTACAATTGTTGCACATATTTTCTCATAAAATAAATAATTGAAGTAGGACTTTAATTATTTATAGTAAATTATGATTTACAAGAAATTCGATTATAAATAAATTAATTTGAAAGTAGACAAAGGAGTTTGTATACTTTGTTAATTTAATTTATAATTGTGACGGTTAGTGA
This sequence comes from Primulina eburnea, assembly GCF_022965805.1. NCBI lineage: Eukaryota > Viridiplantae > Streptophyta > Magnoliopsida > Lamiales > Gesneriaceae > Primulina > Primulina eburnea. Next base: position 21,772,656 of record NC_133108.1, on the reverse strand, counting down.
TTGGATCAAGATATATAATATTGGATCAATTAATTATAGTGATGATTAATTGATGGTGTATGATATGTGATATTATGCATGAAGGATGATCAAAAGCCCAAGCCCAATTTGCTAGGTGTATGCTAGGATATTTGTGTTGTATGATTGTAATAATTATCAATTTAAAGTGGGCTTGGTTTATGGCCCGTTCCCACCCCATGAGTTGTATCCCTATGTGCCATGGATATTTAATTGTAAATATTAGAATAGTGGAAGATCAAGATTGGAAGATGGTGACCTTGGTGATTATGAAGATCGAAGACATGTAATATTGGATGCTAATGTAATAATTTAGTTGCATTGCATCCCTTGCATTTACCCTAGGATTGGACCTAGGCCCGTGTTTAGCTCACACGGGCCATTAGTATTGGGGCAATTGATCATCCTTGTACTGTTTTCTATTTATAATATATGCATGATATGTTATAAATAATGAGTATGTGCGTTATTATTATTATAATAACAAAGTTGCATGAATCCGGCAAACATACGATCAAACATGGCGAGCTTTTAAAATAAAATTACTGATGAGACCTTTCAAAATTAAAAAACCCTCATTTTGAATAAGATTCAAAATTAATATCAAGTCCGAAAAAGGGAATTATAAATTTGGTTATAATTTCCTTGTCTTCCATCGACAATGGGTGCATGATGAACGCTACCCGTACTCGGGGCTCGGCTTATTTTATTGGGGGGGCCCTTAGTGCCGGAAAGCTGTGACATTCATTGACATGGTGATGTGAACTACGTGGAAATCCCATGACTTCGGCTCAGATAATTGAGGGAACTCATGGCGACCGTCCATTAAGGTTCAACATCGATGGGTAAGGCTTGACACGTAAAGATGAACGACGTCTATAATGGGTCCTAATCAAACGTGAGACAAAAGTTTACGAGAAGGGTTGCATTGTGATGCAATTGGGAAACTACCTTTTAAGAATTGTGATTGGCTGTATAATCGGGATCATAATTCGCTAATTGGACCTTACGTACCTACTGAGGAAAGGAGTTTCCCGTTTTCACTAGAGGGTAGTGAAAATGTCAAAACAGTGGGAGCGATAATTTATAAAGTAAAAGTCCAAACTTTATATCTTATTAAATATTTTAAAATAGTCATTAACATTTATCTGTTTTACTTTTCAGTACAAATATTTGACAATGTCATCAATTCGCAACCCGTTTTCCGTTATTCTCGAAAAACACGTTCTAACCGGACCTAACTATATCACTTGGCTAAGAAATCTAAAGATTGTCTTGAACTCGGAGAAAATCGCATACACACTGACTGAGTCGCCCCCTGATGAGGCTCCGACTAACTGCAGTCCTGAGGAACTGCAGACCTACAAGGATTGGTGCGACCATGACTTGAAGGCCAAGTGTTATATGCAGGCTTCGATGAACGATGAGCTGCAAAGGCGATTCGAGGATGCTAAGAATGCTGCTGACATTCATATGCACCTCAAGGAGCTCTTCGGTGAGCAGACTCGGCCTTTGAGGCATGCCACAGTAAAGGAGCTCATCACTTTACGCATGCGAGATGGGACTTCGGTCCATGAGCATGGCCTAAAGTTGATTGGGCTCGTGGACAAGCTCGTTGGCATGGATTTGATCTTGCCATCGGAGTTGACCACGGATGTGCTACTGTTGTCACTGCCGAACTCGTTCGATCCTTTTGTGGTGAATTTCAATATGAACAAGCTCGAGCCCAGCCTTGAAGAGTTGGTGAACATTCTTGTGACCTTTGAGTCCACAATCAAAAAGGAGAAGTCGGTTCTTTATGTGGGCTCTTCATCTGGCACGAAGACCGGTCCACCTGGGAAAGGAAAGAAGCGTTCTTTCAAGCGCCCCAAGAAGAGCGAGCCCTTGAAGAGGCAGACTCCGAGTCCCGTAGTGGCAGCCGCGCCAGCCAAGGCTGAGAAGACAGTTGACATTTGTCATCACTGCAAGAAGCCTGGACATTGGAGGCGTAACTGCAGGGAATATCTTGCGCAGAAGGGTTCTGGCAAGGGTATGTTCTATATTGAAGTAAATATCTCGATTAATTCTACTTCTTGGGTATTATATACCGGCTGTGGCTCACATCTCTGTAATGATTTGCAGGTGATGGGAAGAAGTAGGAGGCTCCGAGAGGGTGAGACCTTCCTGAGGATGGGCAATGGAGCAAGGGTTGCTGCCAAAGCCGTAGGAGATGTTTATTTAATATTGAACAATGATTTTAAGCTTGTTTTGAGAGATGTTTTGTATGTACCAGACTTGGTTAAAAACATTATTTCCATTTCTATGCTTGATATTGATGGATTTTCTTGTTTATTTGGCAAAGGTGTTTGCAATATTTACAAGAATGAATGTTTAGTTGGTACGAGTGAACTTGAAAACAATCTCTACACCTTAAAATTAAAAGATATTCCACTTAACAATGTCCAAACGATAACAACAACAAATAAGCGCAAACAAGATACTCTTAATTCGGCACAATTATGGCATGCTCGATTAGGTCATATTTCCCTAAGAAGGATGAACAAGCTAGTGGGAGTTGGCATGTTTGATATGTCCGATATTAATGCTCTCACGACTTGTGAATCCTGTCTAAAAGGAAAGATGAACAAAATTCCCTTTAAGGGCCATGCGAAGCGAGCCAAAGGGTTATTGGATTTGATCCATACCGACGTGTGCGGTCCACTTAGCATCACCACTAAGCATGGACATTCCTACTTCATCACCTTTACCGATGACTTTTCGAGGTATGGGTATGTGTATTTGATGAAATACAAGTCTGAAGCCTTTGAAAGGTTCAAAGAATTCAGAAGTGAAGTAGAGAAATAATTGGGACGAAGCATCAAGACACTTCGATCGGATCGAGGTGGTGAGTACTTGAGTGCCGAGTTCCAAGAGTATCTTAGAGAGAATGGGATTCTCTCGCAGTGGACTCCGCCCGCTACACCGCAGTTGAATGGTGTTTCGGAGCGTCATAACCGAACTTTGATGGACATGGTTCGGTCTATGATGGGGTTCACGGAGTTGCCGCCATCTTTTTGGGGATATGCGCTTGAGACAGCGGCACTGTTGTTGAAGAATGTCCATACAAAAGCAGTTGATAAGACACCATATGAGATATGGATGGGTAAGCCACCTAAATATTCTTATTTTAGAATATGGGGGTGCCCTGCTTATGTGAAGCAGGTAGTGGGAGATAAATTGGATGGTCGATCCATTTTATGTTACTTTGTGGGATATCCAAAGAATTCAGCTGGATATTATTTCTATCATCCCAAAGAAACAAAAGTGTTTGTTTCTAGGAATGCAACTTTTTTGGAAAAGGAATTTCTATTGGATAGAAAAGGAGAGATGATAGAACTCGAAGAGGTTCGAGAAACACCCACAGTTGTAGAACCCACACCCGAGGAGCCAAGTGAGGAGATACAAGCTCCTAGAAGAACCGAGAGAGTCTCGAGACCACCTGTGAGGTATGGTCTGCTTCTTGAAGAGGGCCATGATGAGCCTGATCTTGGATGTGATCCAAGGACCTTCAAGGAAGCGTTATCGGATGCCGATTCATCCAACTGGCTAGAAGCAATGGAATCTGAGATGAATTCCATGCATTCAAACCAAGTGTGGAATCTCGTGGATCCACCTGAGGGAATTGTTCCCATAGGGTGTAAATGGATTTACAAGAGGAAACTTGGGGCGGATGGGAAGGTGTTGACCTTCAAGGCGCGATTGGTAGCAAAAGGGTATACTCAAAAACAAGGTATTGACTATGAGGAAACCTTTTCTCCAGTTGCAATGTTCAAGTCCATTAGGATTTTGCTAGCCATAGCTGCATGGTATGACTATGAGATATGGCAGATGGATGTTAAGACAGCCTTCCTTAATGGGGATATCAAGGAAGAGATTTACATGTCTCAACCTGAAGGGTTTACATCTATCGGAAGTGAGCATATGGTATGCCAACTTCAAAGATCTATTTATGGTCTTAAGCAGGCATCTAGGAGTTGGAACCTCAGATTCGATAGTACAATCAAAGAGTTTGGTTTTACTAAGAATCCTGAGGAACCCTGTGTATATAAGAAGGTCAGTGGGAGTGCTGTGACATTCCTTGTTCTTTATGTTGATGACATTCTACTCATTGGGAATGATGTAGGAATGTTGCAATCAACTAAGATATGGTTAGCAAGTAAGTTCTCAATGCAGGACTTGGGTGAAGCATCTTTTGTATTGGGAATACAGATCTATAGAGATAGATCAAAAAGATTGCTTGGTCTCACCCAGTCCACATACATTGATACCATCGTGAAGCGGTTCTCGATGGATGAGTCCAAGAGAGGACATCTACCAATGTGTCATGGCGTGTCCCTATCCAAGTCTATGTCTCCCAAGACTGATGCAGAGATAGCGGCGATGACACGAATTCCGTATGCTTCGGCTATTGGTAGTATCATGTATGGGATGATATCTACACGTCCTGACGTAGCACTTGCACTAAGTGTAGTGAGTAGATATCAATCCAACCCTGGTCTTCCACACTAGAAAGCTGTGAAAGACATCCTCAAGTATTTGAGAAGGACCAATAAGTTGTTTTTGGTCTATGGGGGTGGAGAACTAAAATTGGAAGGCTATACCGACTCTAGCTTCCAAAGCGATGTTGATGACTCGAAGTCAACCTCCGGATTCATATTCATGCTCAATGGTGGTGCTGTCTCTTGGAAGAGTTCCAAGCAAGACAGTACTGCGGATTCCACCACTGAGGCAGAATACATTGCTGCATCGGCTGCAGCAAAGGAGGCTGTTTGGATTAGGAATTTCGTCCAAGAGTTGGGCGTCATTCCAAATGAAGTTGCTCCTATCCCGGTGATGTGCGACAACACGGGAGCCATAGCTCAGGCGAAGGAGCCAAGGTCTCATCAGAAGTCCAAACACGTATTGAGAAAGTACCATATCCTCAGAGAGATCATGGAAAGAGGAGATGTCGTGATTGACAAAGTCGGCTCCGCAGATAATGTTGCTGATCCACTAACTAAGCCTTTACCAGGACCATCTTTCGAGAAGCATCGCGAATCAATGGGTCTGAAGTATATGGGTAGTTGGCTCTAGTGCAAGTGGGAGATTGTTAGAGTAGGTGCACGTCGAGCCAAGTGTTGGCCGACTGTTCACGATGAAACTCTTTGTATAAACGATCTTTATTTTAATAATATTTGAATTTATTAATTTGGCGCATCTTTATCTTTATACCCATGCTAGTTGCATAGATAAAGTCCTTGAATATACAAATAGTAGAAAGAATATGAGATGCTCATATGATGAGTATCATGAAACTCATATTTGGAATACTGTATATTCTAAACCGTTCCTAGTCGATTCAGCCGCCACTAAGAAGGATAAAGGCCGCTCGAGTTAGAGACTAGTATCTGCGATGTGAGTACCATGTTTCATTGGTAGGGGACATTGTGATGTCCGAGCATGCAGATAGGTGCTCCTGGTAGAGTGCACTGAACAACCCTCTATAAAGGACTTTCCAAGTGGTTCTCACTTATCGAGTGGAAAAGTCCTAGTTTATGGTTGTACACCATTAGTCCTTATGACCCGGGACAACATTGAGACTCTATGTGCTAGCGTTTCACTTTGACTTGTTTACCGACTCTTATGGGGTCATCAGGTGGCAAGATTGGGTGTTACGGCGAAACATATAGGAGTCGATGCATTGTAGCCGGGGATTCACCGCTTACCTACGGGTATGGATATCCTATGTGTTTTTCATGTATGTGTGGGTTGAAATCTCTGATCAGAGTATGGTGGTAATTATGAAAGGGGTTTCATAGATTACACCATCGATGCAACCACAACATGACACATAGTATCGATTCATTGACAACTCTCGATAAACCAATAGTTGTCGAATCGGTCGGGATATATGAGTTGAAGGGACCGTACTGTACGCTAACCATAATTGAATGGTTCTTGCAGGCACTATCATGTGATACCTAGGGAATCACGTAAGCGATGCTGCTAGGCGTTTAACGTGATTGGTTGGGTACTATCAGACTTGAGTTCTGACGTTCTTACTATCAAGGAGTTGATAAGTAAGAATGGAGCAATTGGGGTATGCTCGAATAAGGACATGTTTAGTCCGAATCACATAGAGATGTGAACTCACGGCTAGTTGTATCAATGAACCATTGAGGGCCACACAAGTATTAGCTTTGTAAATCCCGATGAGAAGTAAAATAGTTCAATGTGTTGAACGGCTTATAAATGTGTTTATAAGCGTAAAGAAAAATAGAAGTATGACTTCTATGAGAGAAATATAAATTTTAATTTATGGAAGTGTTCCTAGATTAAAATTTGGCCAAGTAAATAATGTAGTTGAAAATTGTGATTTTCATAAACATTATTGAGGACTAAATTAAATTAATTCAAGTGTTGAATTAATTAAACACTAGTGGACCTAGTAAAGTCTAAATAATTAAATAATTCAAGTGTTGAATTAATTAAATTATATTGAGTCTTGTAGAGCTCAATTAAAATAATTATTTAACTAGTGGGACTTGAATAAATTCAAGTAGTATTTAATTAATCTCAAATGTGTTTGAGATAATTAAAAATTTAGTCCATGGTTTTTTAATGTGTTAGAAACCATATAATATATGTGAGACATGCTAGGGTTTGCATGCTTGGGAGGTGAAGAGGTGTGGATTACTTTTTATTAAAAAATTCAAAAAGGATGCAACTTTTGAGAGACAACTTTTTCAACAACCAAGGCTAGTCTCCCACACTCTCCCAACACCTCACTTGGCCGAATTCTTGAGGGTTTTTCTCTCCCATTTTTCTTCCATTTTTGTTCTTCATTTTCTTGGAGAATAAAATCTTCTCTTTGAAAAATCCTTAAGTTTTTCTAGTGCAAAACTTGAGGGGGTTTGCCTTGCTAGTGGTGGGCCTTATTTCTTGAAGGAAAGAAGGAGGAGCTTGTAGATTTGCCTACCAAAGAAGAGCTTTGTTGTTTACAACAAAGTTGGTGCCATTCATCAACCTTGAGAGGTTGATAGGTAAATCTCTAAACATCCTATGTTTGATGTTGTTTTGTAAATATTGTGCAAAAACCATGGTGGCCGAAATTTCTAGCTTAAAATGTTAAATTTTTGACTTCCGTTGCGCTTCCGGCCACCGTAACCGATCCGCTTTCAGTCCAAACATGCAGATGGGTAGTCATATGATGATTATACCGAACAACCCTCCCTCGGACTTCCAAGTGGTTATCATTCATCGAGAAGATAAGTCCGTGGTTATGATTGTACACCATTAGTCCTTACGACCCGGGACAACACTGAGGCTCTATATGCTAGGGCTGTGCTTTGACTCGTTTACCCGCTCCAGGAGAGTCATCAGGTGCGAGGTTGGGTACAGTTGCGACACATATAGGAGCCAGTGCATTGTAGTCGGGGATTCACCGCTCACCTACGGGTGTGGATATCCTATGTGATCTGATGTAATAATAGTGCATGGAATCTCTGGCCAGAGTATGAGATGTACATTGGAGAAGGAGTTCTCCAATAGTACACGCGATGCCACTATTATATGTAACACATAGTTATCGGATTAATATGCAACCCTCGATGAACCAATGGTTGTAGATTCGATCGGGATATATGAGATGAAGGGACCGTACTGTACGTTAATCATAATCGACTGGTTCTTGCAGGCACTATCAGTGATACCTAGGGGATCATGGGGCGATGCTACTAGACGCTCTTACCATGATCCGATGGGTGAAATCAGAAATGAGTTCTGACATTCTTGATCAAAGTGTTGATGAAAAGAATGGGGCTAACTAGGGTAAGCCCGAATAAAGGATTTTGTCCTGAATCACAAAGAGTTGTGAACCCACGGCTAGCTGTATCCCTGAACCATTGAGGGTCACACAAGCACTGGATCGTTTGTTCCCGTTGAGAGAATAAATTCAAGAAGTTGAATTTATATTGTGATATAGTAAATTCAAGGAGTTGAATTTATGATAATTAAATTTTGAGAAAATAAATTCAAGGAGTTGAATTTATAAGATAGTAAATTCAAGAAGTTGAATTTATAAAATTTGGAGAGAATAAATTCAAGGAGTTGAATTTATAGAATTTAATTTATTAAATTCAAAAGTTGGGTTTATTAAATATTAAATTTTGGAGGTGATAGATTCAAGGAGTTGAATTTATAATTTAAATATTAAATTCAAATGTTGAATTTATAATTGATTTAATTTATTAAGCTCAAAAGTCGAGTTTATTAAATATTAAATTAAATATATTGAAAATATATTTAATGGGCTTGTAGGGGTACAAGTCCAACATATTAAATAATTAAAGTTATTGGTGGACTTTGATTAATTAATTAAACTAGTTGGACTAGCCCAATTAATTAATCAAACCCATTAATGTTAATTATGGAATTTAGGTCAAGGCTATTGTTTTTAAGAAAAAAAAAGAAAAGGATAGCCTCCACCAATTCTATATAGTGATTTTCGAGAATCACAAACCCAATCCCTTCAAATATATAGTTTACTTAATTAATTAGATTAATTAAGTAAATGATCATAAAAGAAATATTAAGATTTCTTTATTCTCAATTGCACAGCAATCATTCGAAATCTTCTTGAAATTCTGCAAGAAAACTTTCGGCTCTTCCAACTTTTGTGCTCTCAAAGGTCTTGAACAAAAATTGTGTTCTCTCTACGAAAAGATCTTCTACAATTTTCTAGTGCAATTTGGAAGAGGATCAAACGATCTAGTCGTGGACTTGATAGGAGGATTAAAGAAAGCAGATCTGAAGAACGTTCGTAGGGATTCACGAAGAGCTATCTCCGCTAACCCCGGAATAGTTGGAGCCACATGATTCATTCACCAAAGGTATAACGATTCTAACATCCTATGTATGCTTAATTCATAAAAACCATACGAGTGTCCAAAAGAATTATTTTGTTTTTCAAAATAAAATAAAATTTTTAAACTTCCGCTACGTTTGGGCACGTAGAAAACCGAGATCCTACACAACCGTCTACCTATACTGAAGACGATCTATCATTAGCAAATGTAGACGAGTTACTGCTATCAGTTGCTGAGCATATTTAAATGGAATACAAAGATGATACAGATGTTGATGACGTTCTTGCATCGACTTAAGACGAAGAAATGGTCACAATAATAGAAGCAGAAGTCCAAGCTAAAAGAGTTTAGTTACCAACTGAACAAATTGTCACTCCAAAATTCCAGGAAACATCAGTTACACCAAAACTGTCATCATCTAATCTGGTGCTTCATGATACTTTCTTCATGTCTGAAGCTGTACGGAAACTGATTTCCAAGAATACTGCTGAGGCATCTTGTTCTAATACCAATTGTAGTATAGAGTCCTTACCGCTTTATCAAAAGCTATAGCTGGTGGTAATTGTGTAATTTAAATATTTTAAATCGCACAGCAACTCAAGTACCACTGTTCAATCGTTCTACCAAACAAAGACAATTATTACACCCAATATACACAACTTATAAGTTAGATAAAAGAGCTGTTTCACTACGTGGTCTAAAAGAATGTGTAGTTCCCCGTCCTCTTTCACTTGTCATTAATTTATCTTAAATATATTTTCCAATTTTTTACTAAAAATATCTCATAATGATTTCCAAAAGCAAATATATAATGATATTTTTTTTGTCAGATTAAGAATAAAAACCTAAAACAAAGAAAACTATTTATTTGTGGGTTAGTTATACTTAAAAAAAATTCAAGAAAATAGAATAAGATAAAAAAATTCCTTTACTCTGAAGCAGTAAACGGCACAACATTGTGGAGTCTGTGTCTCCATGTGGACGCATTTCATTGCTGCTAACCTCAGCCAGGGCGCCAGTCGAGCTAAGCTCTTCGCTTACATCTTCTTACGCCACGTGTCACCTCTACACTTTTATGTATACTAGTGCGCGGACACATGTGTCGCGTGCTTGTACAATATTTTTCATAATTCATTTGGTTTATATTTCAATGAGGATCAAAATATAATTATAAGAAATAATGGTAGACTATATTACGATTTTTATATATAAATTAAAAAATAAAAAGAAAAAAGAAATGAAAAAAAACATAATAGGAATTGAACCTATAACTTAATGTTTAAAAAATAAAAACTCTATTAACTGAGCTACATGTGACATGCATTAAAATTTTAACACTTTATTAATATATAATTATTAAAACAGACTATGAAATCAAAAATTAATTACTTTAAGTATCTCAAAATTATTAATATAATATGAATATATAAATAAAATAATACTAATACTAATACTAATACTAATGGGCAAACTTGCAATAACTCCTCATTCTCATTCTCAACTTTCTTCTCACTCCCCATCCATCTATTTCTTTGTTTAAACTCCTCCAAAATTTTCAAAACATCCTTAGTTCTATAATTTTGGTACGTGGCATTGTTATACCTATTGAGCTTGTTCTTGAAGGCATATAGCCCCAAGACATGCAGCTACGCAAGGTTTCTAGCCTATATACCATTCTCGAATGATCGATTTTTTTATATAAAAGGCCCACCATGATTCCGTATAATGAATTAAACTGCTTACCTCTTTTACCGGAGTATCATCGGGTTATATCCACCGGGTTTTACAGACTACTCCTCACAACAGATGGTTCCTGACTCAGATTCCTTCAACAATACTTAGCACAACTGTAATGACCCGTATTTCGTATTTTTAAATTTGCGGAATTATTTAAAATTTTCTTTTTTAAATAAATAACATGCCTTATTCATAAAATAAACTGATAAAAAGACTTAATGTTTAATGTAACAGCGGAAGCAAATATTGTTTTCAAACCACAATTTAAAAATAATTCGTCAAAGTAAAACTAAGTTTGAGCATAAATAGTAAATGATAAAAAATTGAGGTCCTCGGGTTCCTACTACTGCCGACCCAAGCTAGCTCACTGGTCCCCCCGGGTTTCGACCTCATCAGTACCTACAATAATCAAGTCTAGTGAGTCTAATGACTCAGCATGCATATATCGTGAATAACAAGTAAATATATCATAAAATTTCGCGTAACATAAAAATATCGTATCGTAAGGCGTAAAGTGAAATGTCATAGATGATTATGAATACGTGGATATCTGAAAATCATACGTAAAAGCTTTGCTCGATAGAGCTCTTTCATAACATATCATATCGGAATTTTATGTAGAGATAATGTTCTACGCAATTGGCCCATAACATAACATGAATCGTCTGATCAGTCTAAACTACAGTATACTGGGCGGTAGAGATCATCACAGCCCTTGGACTGGATATCCGTACCCATACATAATCGTAAACCGGTCGTAAGTCACCGGGTGAAGCAATCCCATAAGCGTAAGGTCACTACAAGAGAAGCTTCAATCAACAACACTCATACGACAACTGTTTTTATTAAAACCATTGTCTTTTTTCTTTTAACAACGGTTTTAACAAAAACCGTTGTCGTAGCCAAAAAAACCCCGCTTATAGACAACGTTTTTAAAAAAACCGTTGTCTTTATGTGTCTACGACAACGATTTTTAAAACCCGTTGTCTTTGATGTGTCTACGACAACGGTTTTTAAAAAACCGTTGTCTATGAACGTTTTTTTTTGTTACAATAACAATTTTTTAAAATTGTTGTCTAAAAGCTTTTTTTTTGGGCTATAACAACGGTTTTAACAACCGTTGTCTATGAGCGGTTTTTTTTATACACTAAAACAACGGTTTTTAAAAAATGTTGTCTTTTGGATGGTTTTTTTGGGCTACAACAACGTTTTTTTCAAAAACCCTTGTCTATATAAGATTTTGTCAAGGGTCAAAGACAACAGTTTGTGTAAACCGTTGTCTTTCGGATGGTTTTTTAACTACGACAATGGTTTTTTAAAACGTTGTCGTTTCTTAGTGTTTTATTTGGTTAAAGACAACGGTTTTTGAAAAAACGTTGTCGTAGTTTCTATTTTTTTTAAAAAATCGGTTAATATTTAGCGACGGTTTTATAAAATACCGTCGCTAAATTTAAATTTAGCATCGGTTTTAAAAACCCAAAAACCGTCGCTAAATTTAAATTTAGCATCGGTTTTAAAAACCCGTCGCTAACTTTAGCAACAGTTCCCGTTTGTTCGTCGCTATATTTAGCGACGGTTTTTAGCACACTGTCGCCGATTTAATTTAGCGACGGTTTATGCAAAAACCGTCGCTACTAGCGACGGTTTTACTCAAATATCGTCGCACAATTGTCTATATATATCAGCGTCCTTGGTAATTTTCTTTGCACCCTCAAATTTTTTTTTCCTTCCACGTTTTGTCTACGATTTTCCTTAAACTTAAATTTATATTAATTTAGTAAGATTGTTAGTTTATTGTGTTAGGTTTATCAAATTATAACCGTAAATTTTTTTTATTTTACGAAAAAACATAGCGACGGAAATCATAAAAAACCGTCGCTATTAGCGACGGAATTGTTGGAAAAACCGTCGCAAAATTTTTGTTTTACAACGATTTTTCAATGCTACGACAACGGTTTTTCACAGTTGTCTTTGAGCGCGCCCTTTTAACCACAGTGCCTTTAACAACGGTTTTACAACACCTACGACAACAGTTTTTAACCGTTGTCTTTGAGCGCACCATTTAACAACAGTTGCTTTAACAACAGTTTTTTAAACCTACTACAACGGTTGACAACGGTTAAAAACCGTGACTTCCGCCTTTTTTCTTGTAGTGGATGGCCACAACACATATCACATATATCTCAAAAATAACATTTTTATATTATGCACATAATACAATTAAAATTCTATTTTTACCAAATGAGTTGGATCGTTCCCAGGTTCGCTGCGACCTAATTCTAATGTGAGAAACATGCAATTATTTTTCTTGAGAATAACTTCGTAATTCAACCCAAAAACGGGGCCAACTAGACCAACAACTTAATTTCTAACCATGACTCCGTACCAACCCGAACCAACATCGAACCATCGTTTAGTCATGGTCAAAATACGCCTAACAGTTGAAATAATGCTCCTAAGAATTTTAATTAACGAAATTTTGTGAATGGAGGCCAAAATCTTGAAACGCTCTTTCGAAAGTCACTTTGGCACATTGCACCGTAAATTCTTGTACGGCTTCTAAACTTAACCAAATCACAAACAGCTAAAAACGTGACCTTCCTAACTCATTGGGGTACTGTCCAGTCCAAGGCTATATGCTATAAGCCAAACAAGAACTCGAAACAAGCCTCCTGAACCGCAGCAAAGCTGCTGTCAAATTCCAGCGGCAGCAGCTTCGTTTGAAATGCTTCGATTACAAGGCTAATGGCCATTGGGACTTGAACCACCAACCAAAGCCTCTTCCTAACATCCTAAGGTATGTTTTGAACCATGGCAAACGGCCCTAGGCCAAGCACAATCCAAACAAGCACCTACGACAATCCGAAGCTCCACCCGAGAACACCATGCTGTATCGTGGGGGGTGTTGCTTCATTTTGCTGTCATATATCATTCCAGTGGCCATATGATCGACCATGGCTTGATCTAGACATCATGAGGTCTTGTGTGAACCATGGCTAAGGGCAAGAAGCCAACCAAGATCCACCCAACACTCTCAAAAATCGAAACCAACTCACACCAAAAAAATCAGAAAATTGAAAACAGAAGGGGCTCTTGTGTTGTTTGTTTTAAAAATCGATGGGACCATGAACCAAGCCATGAAAGGCCATCTTCGTCATGTCCTAGACATGCTAAGGAAGGGTTATAACCATGGTTACAGGCCCTGGGCCAACCAAGATTCAAACCTTCAACTTAGACAACCAACCATGGAAATCGAAACTCACAACTTGCAACTATGGAGAGTTGCTGTCCATTTCTTTTTTATTTGGCGAAGAGACTCAAACTGATGGACCAACACCTCCCTAACTCACCCTATATCATGCCTAGATGCAGCCTTGAACGGCTGGAACCAAGCCAACACCGAAATCACAAAAACAAGCCAACCCGTGAAGCCACAAGGGAGAGCCAAAAATCTGCATTGGTTTTTTCGAAAAGTTGCTATCCAAATTTTCGTTTTGCTTCATGATTTATGAACATAACATGGTTTAAAAATATGTATAAGACTTGATTGAAGAGAAAAGAATAATATAGACATGACTGAAATTTGTTTACAAAAGAAAACAAATGATACGACGAACACGGCACGGCGGAGACGGAGTTCTTTTTCTCTCTTATTTCTCTCTTGCAAGTCACGATTTTTCTGAAGGTTTTCTATTGAAATTTTCGAAGAAATGGTGGAGAGGGAAGGCTAGGAAATGAATGTGAAGGTTATCAATTAAATGGGGATTGAATGGCAAGATAAAAATCTTTCTATCCTTGAGTTTGAGAGATAGGGAAATGATGTGTGATATTATTTGATTTGAAGGAGATTTAATGGGATGATGGCCGATTTCTATCTATCAAAATATGGTAGAAATATTGCTTAATTATTAATTTTTTGGTGATTAAAAGTGAGGGAATTATCTACCAAGAAAGGATAAGGAAATGAAACGAAAATGGTGAGTTGTCAAACTTAATTAAATCTTTATGGTGTTGGCGCAAAATTGCTTATCAAAATGGGGTAAAATATTGCCTAATTCTTGAATTTTAATTCTTTAAAGTTTTAAACACTTATTATGTATCTTAGTGAATTAATAAATTAATTTAGGATAGTAATTATCTTGCATGCATGGCTAATTCTTAAAATAAATTTAAAATGTTAAGTTACAATTCATTAAATAAAATAAGCCTAGATTAATTTATCCCAATTGGTTACACATTTTAAATTTAGGCTTTTAATTAATTATGGGACATAAAAGAGCTTATTTACTACTTAACTCCAATTAAGTAAATAAATCCCTAAACATACTTTTACCTTAAAATAAATTTTCTTTGACTTAAATTAAATTTAAGAATATTTTCTTATTATTAAATTTTATCTCAATACTCCAAACTCCAGTCCAGCCTCGCTTATTTAACTGAAAAGTTAAAACTACACCTCTGCGATTGAAAAATAAATGATCATGACTTAACAATTTAAAAAAAATGAAATAAACCCTCATGCATGTATGAAAATCATTTTAATTTAAATAATAGTAATTATGCTTGGTTTATACGTAATCTAATTAATCGGGTTCTACAACAACCCTGTTTCATTTTCTACCTCAAGATGTATAGTAAAAATCTCAATTTGAAACCATACATGAGAGGGGCCAAATCATTGGTTCTTTTATCTAAACATATAAACTATTATTACATAGTAACCTCCTGTAGAGGAGGAGAAACTTGTTTAACTACTAATCGTAGCTTAACTTACAGAACACATAAACTTGAAAGAGAAAATATTACAAATATTTTGAAGAAAAACGAAGAGTTTGAGTGATGCCTTCATCTTCCTTCTGCCTGCTTATTTATAGAAGCCCTTCACGGGTTTGTTTTTCGGATTTCAAACTCCTGCTATAACTTGATTCCTTCCAGCTATGGTTGGCTCTATCTGGTGGAGTGGTTGGATGGTCCCTCCACTTTTTTTTATTTGTCTTTTTTAAGATCATTAATCTAGAAATAACTTGTTCTTCAGCTTTTATCTCTTGGCAGAAATAATATACATGCGTCTGAATTATATCAGCCAAAATTTCTTTTCCTGCTTCTTTTAGAAGTTAGTATAGATCTCTAAGATTTTCCAGCTTCTTTCTTTTTTCCTTGATGCGTCTTTTAGAAACCTTCAGATATGTGAAATACATTTTCTTTAGGTTTCGGATTTTTCTTGTGTGTTTCTTTTACCCCGTTTTAACTTCTTTTTATAGATGATTTTCTGGGGTCAAAGTTTCTTGTCTGTTTATTGGATTTATATTTTTCTTTAAAGATAGGGAATCTAATGTTCTTTTGTCCTTTACAACCGATTATTGGTGGTCCTTGTATTCCACTCACATGGTGGTCCTTTCTTTTGTTAGTGGGATGGTCACATGTCCACTTTAGCTTTGTCGGAGAATCTTTGGCTTTCTACGTCCCCGAGGAAAATGTGGTTGTGGTCCTTCCTCACTTGTACCGATGTCGGTAAAGTGTTTCCGATCAGATCTCGGCTTGAATCCTTTACCAAACTCTGGTTCTTTCTGGTTATGGCATTCTGGGCAGATGTTTTCTGACCATCTTCCTACATGTGCCATGTTACAGAATTTCTTCCAAGTCTCTTTACTCCCCGATAGCTTGATATTCCACAGAAGATTTCTTTTCTTTTCGAATAGATCTTCGGCAGAACTTGTGGTTTTTCCTGTCATAGTATTTAACAGGAATGATCCGCTTATCGAATTATGATAAAACTTAAACGGAAACTTGAATTTTTCAATCTCGGTAAGACAAACACATAGACCCCATGCTCTTCTGGTGGAAATGTCGTCTTCAGATATTGAAGCAACAGGTGGTGTTTCATCTGACGGAGGATCTTTGATAAATTTTTGCACATTTGAATCTGGCCTCTTTAACTTGATAAAATGAAAAGCTTCATGTGATCCTTTCCCTGCTGGTTCTAGTACTGTGCTGAAAAAATATATCTCCAAAATATCTCCTCTGGACAAATAATCATTATTCGCCCAAGTTTCATGAACAGCTTTCTAGATCCATTTGGGTAATCCTGCAATTTCTGGGAAGCTGGGTGATGTGGTATAAACTGAGGCAAGAGTCCCGAATTCATACCATTCTTGGACCTCCTTTGGATATGAATTTGGTTTCATCCATATCCTATGATATTTTCCTGGAACATAACCATGTTGGTAGCGGTATTAATGCATACTCTTGTTTTTAATTTCTCCCACAATTGTTGGTATACCTGTAATGGAGGAATTGTACCTTCATTGGTACCAACCATAGATTTGCCCTTGTCAGTATTAGGCCTATGGTTGACCTTCCCTCTTCAATCCCCGAGGTCAAGTGTTGACTTAAAGACTCAAGATAAGGATCTGGAGTCTCAATTTTTGTTTGAGCTGACTCATCTGGAGATGATCCCGACTTAACACTTGTGCTAGGGATATTTGAATCCCCTGCTCTAGATATAGAGTCATGTACTCGAAAACTCTCCATTTGGGAAACCAGTGGCTTCTCAATGCCTTGGAGGATAGGCCTTTGCATTACAGACCATAACTGAGTATAGGCATGTAAACATCGTGTGATTCGATCAGAGACAATTCTCTTATCGGCTTATTGTAGCCTTCCCGCATATTCTGTGTTTAAGGCCAGCTTGTTAAACACGTTTTGAAGCATTTCAAAGTGTTCCCTCAAATGCCTCTACATCTTGATGATGACATCGATATCACCGTTGTTCATCTCTTGTTAAAAAATCTACAAGAATGTTTTCATGAGATTTAATTATCAGAATATAAAAAATATTGTTTTGACACAAGGCTTGTCATCTTAATAATCTAGCCATCTCAGGTTTAGATTCAATTATATTCCTTAAGAAAGATTTTACCTGTATATTATCAACATTTAAAGTAAATTTCTTTGCAAGTAAAAATAATAATCATTTTTCAAAATCCTTTTTTACTGAATAGAATTCCTTTTCGTTGATATACCATCTTATGGCTTTTGCATCTCAGAATAGTCCACTAAAATATCTGCATGGTTGTTCTCCATCTGAGTGAGCTTTGTTAAGACTGCCGCCCACCAATAATCACTGTCATCCGTATATAATACCAGATCATCCTCATCTTGAGGAATAGCCATTTTCGGAAGATTTTTACAAATCTCTTTTAAATGTACAAGTCCTTCTGTGTGTTCTTTTCTTCCTGTGTTTTGCTAGATTTTTTATAAACATCACATCAAAATTAAGAACTCCTAAAAAACTCTGAAGTTGTTTCTTTTTTTTTAACTCGTTTGGAAAATTTTGCACCTTTTCTACTATATGATCTTGCAAAATTATTCCAGACTCATCGATTTATATTCCGAGGAATTCAATCTTTCTTATGGCAATGACTGTTTTCTTTTCTGATAGAACCAGTCCTTCCTTTTTACAAACATCAGAGAAAATCTCTAAATGCTTAATATGTTCTTCCATATTTTTAGATGCAATTAAAACCCCATCAATATAGACAAACATAAATTTGAAATAATCTTTAAATATATTATCTATCTTTCTTTGAAATATCTGTGGTGAATTAGCCAATCTCATTTGTGATACCTCCCAGGTATAGTGTCTTTTGGTGTGAAGAAATCTATGAATTTCTTGTTTTCTTCTTCCAAACCAGACTTACAATCGAACTTTGAGAATATCT
This sequence comes from Primulina eburnea, assembly GCF_022965805.1. NCBI lineage: Eukaryota > Viridiplantae > Streptophyta > Magnoliopsida > Lamiales > Gesneriaceae > Primulina > Primulina eburnea. Next base: position 21,754,295 of record NC_133108.1, on the reverse strand, counting down.
ATGCATTGCGTATGTAACTGATTAGATGTTCTCTGCTAGGTATAAAATACCCATCAAATGCTAGAATCTTATTAATCTCTTGATAATTAACAACCAGCCTGGGTTTGTTCCTTTTTATTTCACCATGATTTCTTACCAGGAATCATGGGCTGCTGTATGGTGAAATTCCTGCTTTGAATAAACCAAAGTTCAAATGTTCTTTGATTATGATCTGTATATCCCTTTGATCAATGATATTAATTGAGATAGGCTTACAACGGAAAAATTCATATTCTTTTCCTTCCTTAATTTTAAGGCAAGCTTTGAGTTGATTTTTATTTTTATCCCACAATGCTAAAGGATCTTCATTGTAATTTTCTTTGATCCTTTTCTTGACATCTTCTAATGATATCCTAGATTCAAACTCTACCTCATTCTTATGTAGAGCTATCTTAAGGCATTCTATTTCTTCTGGTTGGAGTTCTTTATCTGCTTTTAATTGGAGCATTGTTTCTCCAAATCGTCTAGAATCCTTCATTTTCGTGTTAAGAAGTTTTCCTTAATCACCACGCTTGCTGCGAAATTGAATTGGCAATTTTCTGTAAAATGCCTCTCTTAATCGCTGGACTATGATTTTATGATTACAGGGTATTGTGAACACTAATCGTCTAGTCTCATTTTCTTGAGTATAGGACTTGAAAATTTGTAGGAAATTATTTCTTAGCAAAATGTCTGCTCCTGTATCATGAAATAAATTAGTGGTGTTTTTACCTTGTACCATGGTGTTTGTCCAGCACCGCCAATTAAAATTTTTGTCATCTTAATCCCCTTACATAAGATTAAGATTCTTCTAGAAAAATCTCTTCCAGCAATCTTTGGTAATTCTTCTTCCAAATTATTTGGAAAAACTCCTCTTTTTGGTGTACAGATTCCAGCACCTGAATCAATATAAGCAGCAAAATATTCTGCCTTTTATTGTTCGTAAAAAATTCCTACTGGAATGTATATCGAGAATGGGCTTGTGGTCATTGGATTTTCCACAACTTATCATTTGCCATAAACTCCATTCCATACTCTAGACGTTTCCAAGGTTTATGTTCCTCGAGAAACTCTAGTCCAAGAACCAGCCGATCTGATTCGTTTCCTGGAATTCTTTTAATACGAACTAATTCTCCGATATTGATCATTCCTTGGTAAGTTCCTATCATAGGTTGTTCCAAATAGTATATGGTATTACAAGAAATTGATTCCTTTGTTTCGTAATATCAAATACTATTTCTACTTCCTTCCACCCTTCTGGGAATCTAAGTTTTCCTATGGTGGAAAAACTTTTCGGCTCCTGTTGGGTTTCTTGGACAGGTGATTTTCCCAACCTGTAACTTGTAATTCTATCTCCCTGAAAAGGTCTCCTTGATTCCAATCTAAGACTTTGATTTCTTTGTAGAATCAATTTGTCTTATATTTGGATTTATGTTTCCTGTATTAAAAGAAACTCAACTCTTTCTGGATAAATTGTTTGGGCAAATTTTCCAAATATCTTGGGTATTTTAATGAACTCATTTTTAATAAACAATTCTGAATGATGTGTATTAGATAGAGCATATGAAATTTGATAAGTAATAGAATATGATCTATTACTTTCTTTCATCAGCCTTTTTTCCTTGAAATTTTGGTGCAATGTCAAGGCTCGACTGAAATCTCGATCTGCCAAGTTGTAAGCAATTCTCGGATAGATTACTCCTACAATAATTCCTGCACAGAGATTATCTGAGATAGTTCCCAGTACCGAATCTTATAGGTTCCCCATTATTTTATCGCATATAGCAATATCAATGGGTGAATCAATTCCTTCTTTAAAAGTAGCTTTTAAAATAATCTGGATTGCTCCGATATGAATCCAGGACATAATCCTTGATACTTATATGTTAAGTTTTTGTAATTCCTCCTTAATTTCTTCAGAAAGAATTAATTGCATCTCCAATCTATTTCCTGTAAGTTCCATTGGGATTTTCATTTCCCTTCTAGAAACTTTATAGATTAGATGATGCTTTCTGTTTCTTAGGCCAAAACTTCCTAAGAACTTTTCTACCTGTCTTGTAGAGAATCCTTGATATCTCTGAAGACTAGGATTGTAATATCCAAGCTTGGTGATCGGTATGGTTTAGGATTTCTTATGTTTATTGACTATTTGGGTAAGTTTAAGTATAGTTTTAATGTTAAGGATGACGATTTATGATTTATAGTATTGTTGATGATAGATGTTGTGTAGTTCAATTGTAGCGTCGTTACGATTAAATTCATGATAATTCATATCTTGAGCCAATTGGTATGAGGCCAATTGGAGTGGTTAGATAAGACATAGAGGTATAATTTTCTTAGTTTGAGTTTTGTTCAAATCATTGTGGAAGGTAAGCCAAAAAGTGCCCCGAAGTGTGTCGTGTGTTTCGATGTTCCTCCAGTGACACATGTTGGGAGATTTAGCATAACGTTTTCCTCAGACCTCCAAATGATCTGCAATTTTGAGGGGTTCAATAAAAGACATAGAGCTACAACTTTGTAGTTTACCATTTTCCAAATTATGAAGGGAAGAGGCGTTTCGGAGGCGATCTTTGGAGAAGCTGTGCGCAGAGTGGCGAGCGCACCCGCGCTCCAAATGATGACCGCACCCGCGGTCTCAGGCTTCACAATTTTGGTTGTTTTCCCGTAGCAAGAGCGCACCCGCGGTGCATGGGCTAGCGCACCCACGGTCTGTGAACAGTAAAGTCGTGTTTTTGGTGTTTTAAAGTATAAAATAGGTGGAGACTTCATTTTTCTCTCATTTCCCTCATTCTTCTCGGCTTCTTCAGAGCAAGGGAAGCTAGGGTTCCATTTTCTTTCTTTCCTTTCTTAGATTTGAGCTTCTTGTTGGATTATTGAAGAGAAAACAAGGTTATTTTGAGTTCAGGGAGCTAAGGTAAGCTTGTGTCTTTGGTTATTTCTTGGTTTAAGGTATTGGGGAATTATGGAGATGTTTGATTATGTTGGCTTTATGGAGTTTATGGTATGGTTTCATGATTATGGAGATGTTGATGGTGAAATTCATGGTTTATTGTTGTTGGTTTTGTTCCAAAAGTATAGAATCAAGTGATCCAAGTGTAGTAAGTGGAATTTCATTCTTGTGCTCACATGATAGTATATGTATTGTATTACAATGTTTTAACATGTTATTCCCTTCCATTTGATTCATATTATGTATAGATATACCTTGTTGTATATGAGAGGCTTTTATGTCTCAATTGTGTAAAAAGGGAATACAAGAGAAAAGAGTATGCAAAGTGTTTGATAAAATGCCCAAGAGAGAGTTCAAATGTTTTATGGATTGATAGATACATAGTCAGAGATTGCATGCAATTAGTTGATCAACGACCATAGGCTTATATCCCGACAGAGTAATCGATTTATATCGATGGGATATAAGTGAGAGACAGAGATACTATTTAGATATAAATCTGATAGGATCGGTTCTCGTAATAAGAGTGTTTAGAAGGGGGGGTTGAATAAACACTCACACTTAAAAATGTTCTTTAACAATATTTGAGTTCAGTTTGGTGACAAACTGAATCTCGGAATCTTGTTGGTCAATAACAATCAGTTAAACTAGAATAGTTGCGGAAAGTAACTGATTGAAAGATAGAATACGAAACTGAAAGAAATATGCAAGAGTTGTTTCTGGATGTTCAAAGAATTTAATTACTCCTACGTCACCCCTTCTATCACAAGGATAGGTTATTCACTAAAAGACTTTGATCAAGTACAACACTTGTACAGACCCACTTCAGTTTGGACTTACAACTGCCAAAACTGAAACTCTTAGTTCTACACAATATTTTCAGTACGTAACTGATATTAGCACAATTGAGTCTAAAAACTTTTAGATAGTGCTAATAAGCTCAGATTATAGCCTTGATTGCTACGAATAATTCAAATGAGAGTGAGCTGAGATTTTGACAGAGTAACAGCAAGCTTATCGTCTCTACTTTATCTGCTGGTCTTCAGTTATATTTATACTTCATTTTCAACGGTAACTTTGATATGTATTTGAATTCTAGTATCCGTTGATTTCCACTTCATCATTCCTTGGGCAATGTTCTCTTCATTGATTGTGATACGGCGTCTTAATTTCAATAGCCGAAACACATTGTTCTATGCTGTAATGATTGAAGTGCGAAGTTCTTGTAATCTGTTATGTCTCCTTTGTTCTTTCCCGAGACGTCTTCAGTTGAGAAACTGATCAGTTGATCAGTTTGCCTTATATCATTGTATCAACTTGCTTCAGTTGCCGAATTTGCTTGTGCGCATCAGTTGATTCATATTTTGTTAATCGATTGATTTATGTTTTGTCAAACTCCAGAATCTAGTTTCCAACAATTTCCCCCTTTATGGTGTTTGACAAAACCAAGTGATTTAAGATCAAATAACTGAGCTCTTTGTAGATTACGCAACTGAATTATAAAATAACTGGGTTCTTTGTAGATAACATAACATCTAAGAATATAATATCTGGATTCCTTGTAGATAATATAACATCTGAGAATATAATATCTGGATTCCTTGTAGATAATATAAAATCTGAGAATATAAATATTCTGATAAAATCTTCTTCAGTTGCTTTGTCCTTCCCCCTTTTTGTCAAATACCTCCATTTTGTCTGACAGCTTTCGGACGTCAATGGATAGAAGTTTTACATCTGCTGAGATGCTTGAGGCGACAGTTGTGAAGGAAGTTTGAAGTGATGCTATTCGATTAGAAACAGAGGTTTCCAGTCGCTCAACTCTCTGACTGATTACATTCGGAGTTGTGCAGAATGAGCTAACTAGCCCATTCTTCATTTCTTGTACAGTCCTGCTAAGAGAGTCCATGTTGGCTTGAAGATTGTTTAGTTTTGCTGAGTCAAATTCAATCGAAGAATCCAATTTGACAGTATGCGACAGCTGTTCGAGTTGAATTTTCTTGATTTCAGCTAGCATCTGCTGCATACTGTACTGTATGTTCTGAATTTCTTCAAGAACAGTATCCATTTCTATGGATTGAATTGGAGGTTGTTGGCTGGGCGTTTCTGAATGCTTCGATGATTGTCCAAAAAGAACTAATGCTTGATTGGTTTCCATTGTTCCAACCGTAGACTGAGCTGGAATGGTTTCTTTAATTTGAGATGATGATGGTTGATTTTGATCAAATAATTGTCTGTCTGGCTGCATGATGGAGATGGGTTGATTATGCATAGATGCTGCCTGTGGAGGAATAACTGAACTTTATTCTTGCTCTTTTGAGTGAGTGAACAACTAATTTTCTTCATGTTCAACAGTTTCTTGGTCTGCTGGTTTTGCTTGTTCGTCGGTTTGAACAACTTGTTCAGCAGAACTTTCTGACTGAACAGGTGCATCAGTTTGAGCTTTTTCTGCTGCAGTTATTCCTTTTTCTGATTTTTGGGTTGGTACTTCAGTTTGGTCTTCTGTTTGAGCAGATAAAAATGTTTCATCAACGAGTGATTCAGTTGGTGCTTCAGACGATATCTTAATATCTTGCTGTGGTTGTTCAGCTGAATGAGCAACTGAGTCATACTGAGCTTCTAAGGCAACAACTTGAATGATTTCATCGATGTTTGCCAAGGATAGTTCTTCTTCAGAGTATAACTGATGTTCTGTCTGAGAGGATTTAGGTATTTCCTGAACTAGCTTTTCAGTTGAACGTTGTGGAGATGGTTCTTTTTGTGGAGAGAAGGATAAATCTTTTTCAGTATTTGATTTGAAGAGTTTTTCATGAATAACTAGTTCCTGATCTTCTTCCCAAAATCTTATTTCCCTTTGTAGGCTACTAGTCTAGCTTTGTTGCGTATAACTGAGCCATCCTCATTTAGCTTATTCCTGTACACCCATTTTGTTCCTATAATAGTTTTTGAAGTTGGACTTTGAACTAAGTTCCAGACGTTATTGTGAGTGAACTGATTCAGCTCTTCTTGCATAGCATTTACCCAGTTAGGATCAGCAAGAGCTTTATCAGTTTTCTTTGGTTCCAGTTGTGAGACGAAGGCTGAGTGAATAAATAAATTTAACATTTGATTGCGAGTTCTTACAGGATCAGATGGATTTCCTATTACTAGATGAGGTGGATGTGACTTTTTCCATCTATATTCTGTATTTGTTGCATCGGCAACTTCTTCTGTTGGCATCTGAGTGCAATTTTCAGCTTCAGTTAATGTCTCAACAGCTGGTATTAGAATGTTATCAGTTTCCTTTGATAACTGATTGTTGTCATTGACTTCTAAAATTTTTGGTTCTGGTGTTTGGAAGATGTCTTGATTGTTGTGACTTTCATCTTTATCATCATCGTCCAAACTTATATCTGTCAATCGATCAGCTAGCTCAACTTGATCAGTTGGCTTATCAGTTAGTACAGTTTCATCAAAATTAACATGCGCAGATTCTTCAACATTTAAAGTTTTCTTATTAAAGACTCTATAAGCTATACTAACTGATGAATAGCCAAGGAAAATTCCTTCTGCAGAATTGGCATCAAATGCCTTTAAGTAATTTTTACCATTATCATGAATAAAGCATCTACAGCCAAATATTTTGAAATATGTGATTATACTTTTTCTACCATGCCAGATCTCATATGGTGTTTTCATATGATTCTTATTAATCATCGATGTGTTCTGAGTATAACACGCAGTGTTTACTGTCTCTGCCCAAAATCTTTGAGAAATCCCAGAATCAGCAAGCATTGTTCTAGCAGCTTCTTTTAGGGTCCTATTTCTTCTCTCAGCTACACCGTTTTGCTGAGGAGTTCTTGCTGCTGAGAGCTCATGCTTGATTCTAGCATTTTCTAGAAAACTTGAAAGTGTTTGATTGATGAATTCAGTTCCTCGATCAGATCAGATTCGATCAATCCCAATTGATTTTTCATTTAAAAGTCTTTTGAAGAGTTTAATCAGTTGTGCAACCGTATGGTCTTTGGATTTTAGAAATATAACCCAAGTAAATCTTGAAAAATCATCTACGACCACCAGGGTGTATTTCATTCCCCCTAAGCTCATGACTGGAATTGGACCAAAGAGATCCATGTGCAATAGTTCTAAGCATCGGGATGAAGATTTACAGCCCTTGTTTTTGAAAGAAGATCGTACTTGTTTTCCATACTGACATGCTGAGCAAAGTTTTTCTTTTGAAAATTTTATTTTGGGCAAACCAGTTACAAGTTCATGTTTACTCAGATAAGCAATGGATTTAAAGTTTAAATGATTTAATCTTTTATGCCATAACCAGTTTTGAGATGAATTTGAAGCAATGAAGCAAACTGGTGCATGAGGCTGTTCATTCCAACTAACTTTATATGTGTTTCCACATCGTTTGCCAGTTAGTATGATTTCATCAGTTGATGTTTTAACTGAGCATGAGTTTTTATCAAATTGTACCAAAAATCCATTGTCGCATAACTGACTTATACTAATCAAGTTATACTTTAGATTTTCTACCAATAAAACATCTTTAATAGTAAAGTTACCATGGATAATCTTACCCTTACCCACGGTTTTACCTTTGGAATTATCTCCGAAACTGATGTTTGGACCACTATATTTGGTCAGTTGAGATAGCATACTTGCATCTCCTGTCATATGTCGTGAGCAACCGCTGTCCAAATACCATATTGAATTTTTATCTGTACCTGTTACCTGCAAGCACATACATAATATGATTTGGTACCCATATCTATTTGGGTCCACGACTTATTAGTCCCTTTGGAATCCATACTTGGATTAGTCTAACTGTCTTTCCAGTAGCTGTGTTCCAAATTGTTTTTCTCGGCTTCTGTGTGTTAGGTGTGTGTTGTACAGATGACACAGTATGCATTTTGACTTGGTTCGACTGATTGTTTAGTCTGTATCTTTTCTGGACTGGTTTGCAGTTGTGATAATTCGAATAGTTATTTGAACGATTCCTTCCAAACATTTTTGATGACTGACTTACTGAGTCAGTAGAGATTTTTGGACTGTAACCAACTCCATGTCTTTTGCCCTTATACATATTCTCAATGGATTGTTCATTCATTTTTCTAGGCTCAAATTTTTCTTGATCTACTGTTGATCTGACAAATTGAATGTACTTTCCTTTGTTTACTGTCAACTGTGGTTGTGTATCTTTTGAAAGTGTTTCTCCTTGATTACTGAACCCTAAACCAGTTTTGTCAGAAACTGATTTTTGAGAATTATGCATCTCATTCAATGCAGTAGACGACTTATTCCAAGATTGAATGAGTTCAGTCTGTTTTGAATTTTCAAGGATCAATTTCTGGATCAGTGACTGATCTTTCTTTTTCTCCGCTTTTAGCTCAGCAATTTCCCTTCTTAGACTCAACTCATCAACTGATTCATCAGTTTTGGTTTTTTTGTCTATGGGATCATTTTGCTTTGATTTCATTTACTCAAATGATGATGCAAGTTTCTGGTACTCATTTACCATATCATGCAGTGTCAAAATGAGTTCTTCTCTTGTAAAATCAATTGAACTAAAATCAAATACCTGTTGACTTGTAGATTCTGCTTCAGCATCATTTGCCATTAGACATTTGACTTCCTCTTCATCACTTGAGCTATATGAGCTTTCTGGTTCTGATTCATCACTATCAGTTTCTGCCCATTTGGATTTGTTCTCTTCTGCTAATAGAACTTCGTATTTCTTTCTGTTGGTTTTCTTATTATCTCTGGGCCTTCTCTTATGCTCATATGGTTTCTATCTTCTATCAGTTGATCCTGGACTGTCCTTTTTAGGTTTAGGACAGTCTGCAATGTAATGACCTGTTTTGCCACAATTGTAGCAAGCATTTGTTTCTTCTTTTGAATTATTTTTCTAGTATTACTTCTGAAAGTTTCCTTGGTTCTTTCTCATGAACCTCCCGAACTTTTTGATGAATAATGACATTGCATCATTGCTTAACTGATCAGCAGATTTCTCAGCTGAACTGCTTGATCCAGTTCTGACAGCTGCTAAGGCAGTTGTAGTTGTAGGAGTAGATGGTTTTCCTTCTCTGTTCTGCATTTCAAATTCATAAGCTTTTAAATCAGCAAACAGTTCATGAATTTCGATCTGGTTCAAGTCTTTTGATTCTCTCATAGCCATAGTTTTGACGTCCCATTCCTTTGGAAGACCTCTCATTACTTTTAATGCAACCTCTTTGTTAGTATGCACTTTTCCGAGTGCATTTAATTCATTTACAATACTGCTCACCCTTTCATCATACTCATTCATTGACTCTCCAACCTTCATTTTGATATTGTCAAATTTTTGGACAGCAACAGATAGTTTATTTTCTTTTGTTTGATCATTTCCTTCATATAACTGAATCAAATTCTCCCAAATTTCTTTTGCTATTTTGCACATCTTTATTTTGTTGAAGGTTGCTTTATCTAGTGTTTTGTATAGAGTATATTTGGCTATATTGTCAAGATTGGCTTTTCTCTTGTCCTCAGTTGTCCACTCTTCTCTGGGCTTCTGAATTCTCTGTGGTGCCCCTTCAGTTATAGCTATTGCTGTGTTTGCTTTCAGAATCTCCTTGGGTCCATCTGTTATGACAAACCACATATCATCATCTTGTGCAGCTAAGTGAGCTTGCATTCTGATTTTCCAGTCATCAAAATCTTCTCTTGAGAACATAGGAATTTTATTGAAAGAAGTCATGCTAACAGATTTATAGATAAGAAGTATTCAAAAACAAGATTCAACTACTCTGATACCACTTGATAGGATCGGTTCTCGTAATAAGAGTGTTTAGAAGGGGGGGGATTGAATAAACACTCACACTTAAAAATGTTCTTTAACAATATTTGAGTTCAGTTTGGTGACAAACTGAATCTCGGAATCTTGTTGGTCAATAACAATCAGTTAAACTAGAATAGTTGCGGAAAGTAACTGATTGAAAGATAGAATACGAAACTGAAAGAAATATGCAAGAGTTGTTTCTGGATGTTCAAAGAATTTAATTACTCCTACGTCACCCCTTCTATCACAAGGATAGGTTATTCACTAAAAGACTTTGATCAAGTACAACACTTGTACAGACCCACTTCAGTTTGGACTTACAACTGCCAAAACTGAAACTCTTAGTTCTACACAATATTTTCAGTACGTAACTGATATTAGCACAATTGAGTCTAACAACTTTTAGATAGTGCTAATAAGCTCAGATTATAGCCTTGATTGCTACGAATAATTCAAATGAGAGTGAGCTGAGATTTTGACAGAGTAACAGCAAGCTTATCGTCTCTACTTTATCTGCTGTTCTTCAGTTATATTTATACTTCATTTTCAACGGTAACTTTGATATGTATTTGAATTCTAGTATCCGTTGATTGCCACTTCATCATTCCTTGGGCAACGTTCTCTTCATTGATTGTGATACGGCGTCTTAATTGCAATAGCCGAAACACATTGTTCTATGATGTAATGATTGAAGTGCGAAGTTCTTGTAATCAGTTATGTCTCCTTTGTTCTTTCCCGAGACATCTTCAGTTGAGAAACTGATCAGTTGATCAGTTTGCCTTATATCATTGTATCAACTTGCTTCAGTTGCCGAATTTGCTTGTGCGCATCAGTTGATTCATATTTTGTTAATCGATTGATTTATGTTTTGTCAAACTCCAGAATCTAGTTTCCAACACAATCCACCAGAGTAAAGAGAAATACCATCGTTATTATTATGCTATTCATGTTTCAGAGTTCTTGTTTCAGAGTTGATGGTATTTATGATTTCAAAGCCATGTTTTACAGAGTATGATATGTACATTGCTATGTAAGAGTTCCACTTGCTGAGTTTTATACTCATTTCAGTTATTCATGTGATGCAAATAAGAGCGACTGACCGGGACGTTGATTGGAGACATGGTCATATGTATAAGAGAGGGAAGGAAGAAGAGTATTTTGCTAGTACTTTAGCATGATCATTAAAATGATGTTTTGTCTTTTGTTGCATCATTTAGTTGATCATGTATATATATAATTTTGGTTGTAAATATTGAAAATGTGTTTATGTCAAGAGAAGTTTTAAATCATTCCTTCCTATAAGAGTAAAATTTTTAAAGTCCGCTGTTATTTTAAGAGATCAGAGCAAGAGGTGTTACATTTAGTGGTATCAGAGCAATGTTCTTCGGACCAATGCATATGACTTCGTCTACTTTCAACAGTCCGGGTATGTCTTCTTCTACATCTATTCATTGTTATCTATTGATATGTATTGTGTGAGCACATTGTAGGAGTATGCCTCCTAAGAGAAAGGCTGCAGAGGGTGAGGATAGTTCTTCCTCTAGAGTTGTCGATGAGTTCGGCAAGTTATTGAAAGAGCAAGCCAAGGTCCATAGTGATCAGATCCAGCAGTTTCTACGTATGCAAGGTACAGACCATGGTAGAGGTCAAGTGAGAGGCCAAGTGGCTCAAGCAGTTGGTACCGATGGGATCTTTACTGCTTTCAAGAGGATGTATCCGCCTGAGTTTGCAGGAGGCACTGATCCATTAGTTGCTATAGAGTGGGTCAAAGCTCTTGAGGCGATCTTCGATCATCTCAACTACGAAGATAAAGACAGAGTTGGATGTGCAGTGTTCATGTTAGTCAAGGCTGCACGCATTTAGTGGAATGCTACCAAGGTTAGTGTGGATGTTCCGGCATTGAAATGGCAAGAGTTCACTGATCTTTTCTATGACAAGTACTTCCCTGATGAACTTCGAGCCAAGAATGTGACTGAGTTTCTAGAACTTCGTCAAGGAGGTATGAATGTTGACGAGTATATTCTGAAGTTCGAGGAGGGCTGTCTGTTTGCCTTGTATATTGCCTCCAATGACAAAGATAAGGGTGCTCATTTCATTAGAGGCCTTAGAGCAGAAATCAGAAGGGACATTAACATGTCAAAAGCTGTGACATTCAAGGAGATTGTGGCTAAGGCTCTGTTGGCTGAACAAGATGAGAAAGACATTGCAAGAGAGAGACAGGCGAGGCAGCAGTATATGGCTCAGAGAGGTCAAGGTTCGAACCAAAGAGGTAAAAACAGATTCAAAGGGAAAGGCAAGATGGAACCGAGTTCTAAAGCACCAGCAGTTCCATTTGATCTAGAGAAGATAATGTGTCCCAAGTGTAATAGGCCTCATAGAGGTGAGTGCAGGTTTGGTTCTTACACTTGCTACCGATGTGGCACTACAGGCCATATTGCCAAAGATTGTCCGAGAGGATCGGGTAAAGAGAAGGTGCAGGGTCGCATCTTCACCATGACGGAGGAAGGTATAAATCCTGATTCTTCTGTGATCTCTAGTACTATATTAATTTCAGGCAGAGTAGCTACGACATTGATTGATACAGGTGCTACTCATTCTTTTATGTCTGAACTATTTTTGAGATCTTTGGGTATAGTTCCTTCTGTTATTCCCCTCCAGTTTAATGTTGTATTGCCTTCGAGAGATGTGTTGTGCCCGACGTCTATTGTGTATTCATGTTCTGTTCAAATTGATGAACGAGTGGTTTATGCCGATTTGATTGTTATTCCGATGGTTGCGTTCGATATTGTACTTGGCATGGATTGGCTATCAACTTACCGTGCGGTGATTGATTGCGTTGCCAAGACGGTAAAATTTGCAGATGATGCAAATAAGGAAGGTATGCTTGCCAGTACAGGTACTTCGCTAGTCCTACCTTTTATTTCGTGTCTTGAGGCTAAGAAGTTGTTGTTTAGAGGTTGTGATGGGTTTTTGGCTTCGATTGCTGATATGGATAGAATTGTGAAGTTGAATATTGATGATATTGATGTGGTGAGAGAATTCCTCGATGTATTTGAGGATGATGTGCCGGGTTTACCGCCGGACAGAGATGTAGAGTTTATGATTGATCTAGTTCCGGGTACGGTTCCTATTTCTAAGGCTCCATATAGAATGACCCCTACAGAGATGAAAGAGTTGAAGTTGCAGTTGCAGTTGCAGGATCTTTTGGATAAAGGTTTTATTCGGCCGAGTTCTTCGCCTTGGGGAGCTCCGGTTCTTTTTGTCAAAAAGAAAGATGGGTCTTTGCGGCTGTGCATTGACTATAGAGAAATCAACAAAGTGACTATCAAGAATAAGTATCCGTTGCCACGAATAGATGATATTTTTGATCAATTGCAGGGGGCTACGGTGTTTTCAAAGATTGATCTACGATCTGGTTATTATCAGTTGAAATTTAGGGAGTCTGATATCCCTAAGATGGCGTTTCAGACCAGGTATGGTCATTACAAATTTCTGGTTATGTCGTTTGGTCTGACTAATGCTCCTTCAGTCTTCATGGATCTTATGAACCGGGTGTTCAAACCGTATTTGGATAGCTTTGTCATTGTTTTTATCGATGACATATTGATTTATTCCAAGACCAGAGAGCTTCATTCAGAACACCTCAGAGTTGTTCTTCATTTGTTGAGAGGAAAGAGGTTGTATGCTAAGTTGAAGAAATGTGAGTTCTGGTTGGAGCTGTGAGAACCCGAAAATTTCGACCGAAGTAAATCAAGTAAGTGATATAAAAATGATTCAGTAATTTTTGATTCAATTAAACTACTTGAATAATAATTTAAATCTCATCAAACTTAGCTTGAGAAAGTAGATTCTAAGCTTGGGGATTAGCTCAACAAGAGGCCAATCTACAAGTAACCGTATCCATTGAAGAGTTTTCGCGGGAGGAGTAAAACCCCAGCTCAAGGACGCAAACTTCCAGCTCGAGGAAGCTCAACCAAGCTTGTCCTAACAAGACTATAAAGGGAGCTAAAATGAGAGCTAAAAGCTTTGGACAAATTAAAGATGCAAGAGATGGCTTTTGAGTAAACCAAAAAGGGAGCTAAGGGCTTGAGCTAAGGGAAGGACAAATTCATGGTGTAAGAAATAACCATTGAGATTATCAAGGTGACTCATGGGGATTATCAAAGCAATTAGTGCCTTTCTTGATCTCCAAGGGATCGGCCACTATGCTAGATGAAGGGTCATTCTTTGGCCTATAAATAGAAGACACCATGCCATGCAAAACCTTGCAATCACCAAGCCAAAAATATTCGGCCACTTCCCCATCCACTCTTCAAAAATTTTCGGTCCTCCCCCATCCCACATAAGTCACGGCCGAAATAAAGAGAAGCGAAGGAAATCCTGTTCGTGCAATCAGAAGTTGCAATTCTGCGTCAAAGTGCTGCCCGATCGAAGACTACATTCGCCAAAGACACGCCGAAGTGCTGCCGAAATTTTGAGAAGGAAGCTTCACTCAAAAATCTACAAGTAAGTGGGCTTTTGACTAAGTATTTTGTTGTATTTTTAAATCTTGCATATGAATGACACGACTTATTATTATGTGTGTCCAAATTTTCGAAAAACCTTATGTGTTATTTTTGAATATTCGATCGATTATGTGTTTCCTTTTATTATTCGAATTCTTTGATTCCGCTGTGTCTATCTGCAATTCTGTTAAGTTCTGTTCAACTTTGAAAATCTGAAACTCCGATAAATTCCGTCTGGAAAAGTCTGAATTCTGTTTGCACTGTTACGAGTCAATTTGAAATGGAACGAGAATTGTAGTTCTGTTCGGCCCCCATTGGTGGGTATAAAACCATGTTCTGTTCGGCCCCCATTGGTGGGTATAAAACCATGTTCTGGCCTCACCCCTTAGAGGACTAACATATTGGGGACAATTTGACCATGGAAATGAGATGAGTAACAGTGTTCTGTTTGTTCTGATATGTTCTGTTCCGAATTGAAAGGATATGTATTGCTTCTGTTTTGCTCTTAATCATTTGATAAGTTATGTCTCTTATTCGATTCGTTTCCGTTGTGCCAAGTTAAGAATATTAGTTTTGAAAGTATGTTAAAGAAATGTTTTAAGGAATTAAGTTCTATATGTATCTTTGGAATCGATCGACCCCCACTTGCTGAGTGTTTCCCAAAACACTCACCCCTTACAAATTTCAGATAAGAATGAGGAGCAACTGAATGAGGAAGAGCAAGATGCTTTCTGGGGTTGGTGAATCAGAGATCAAGATCAGAATTCAACATTTTACTTTTCTTTCGTTTCCGCTATTAGAAACTCTGATGTATTTTATTCCTTTGTCATTGTAAGACAATATTTCATTTATGAAAAAGACTGGTTTGATTCGATACGAGGCTTTATTGTTTTCAATTTAATTGTTAAACAATGCCGGATGTCACCGATGCTTCGGACTCGGGGCGTGACATTTAAGTGGTATCAGAGCTACCAGGTTCATAATTCCGCTGGGATTTTGACAGACAAAATTTGACAAAGTCAAATTTTGGCAAAAGCCTAGTGCATCCCAATCCCTTCATCTGTTCCCTAAAATTTTCGAACAATTTCCAAAAATCTATCCCTTCAATTGTTCCGAAAATATTCAGCGTCCAAATTTCCACGAAAACTTTAGTATTTGTGCCTTTCTATCTTTGATGAGAATCTGATATTTTACCTCCATTTATTCTAGGAAATGGATGCTCCCCGTACTCGTGCCCAGGCTGCCCTACGCTTGCGTAAGCTCACCATAGACAATCAAAAAAGGGAAATTGCAACGTTGAAGGTGCAACTCGCCAAGGAGGAATTGGAAAAGCAAGAGCTTACTGAGAACAGGATTATGCTGGAGTCGGACGTGCAGCGACTCACACATCACTTGGACGTGGCGGAGAGCCAAATGATGCAGACACCGACTAATGCAACTCGTTTTGCGCGCTTGGTGGCACTCAACATGGATCTACTCGAGAGGATAGAGATAGAGAAGGATCACGCTGCTCAGGCTCGTCAGCGTCAGGACCAGTTTATTGCAAAGCAAGAGCGCTACATCTCAAGGATCCACGCCACTATGGACGGACTGCAGGATCAGAACAACTATTTACATCTTGTGATAGAAAACATGGCAGAGGAGGAAGTGGCACCTATGGAAGTAATTGTGGACGACAGCGACAGCGACAGCGGAGAGTTATTCGACTAGATTAGCATTATATTAAAGTATCTGAATAAATTGTAACCGAGAAAAATATTATGTGTACCAACTTATTTTGAAACTTGCTATCAACTTATATTATTGCATGATTAAGAAAATTTGATAAGTATCTTATCTATAAAATGTTTTTTTTATCTTTATAGGAACAACATGGACCTCCAAAACGTTATAAATGAACTTCAGAGTCAACTTCGAGAAAAGGAGTCAGAAATTAAGTCACTAAAAGAAAAAAATGATAAGCTCGAGAAAGATAACTACCAATTGGATGGAAATAATATATGTATAGGGGAAGACCTTCGGGAAGCCAGAGTTGAGGAAAAGAAATTACGCGATGATGTCAGACGATACGCTGCTTATCATCTAGAGTCGGAACGACAGCATGAGATCACCAAACAAGAACTGAAGAAGGCGCAAGATAGGATTCTTACGCTCCAAATCCGAA
Source organism: Primulina eburnea (assembly GCF_022965805.1). Taxonomy (NCBI): domain Eukaryota; kingdom Viridiplantae; phylum Streptophyta; class Magnoliopsida; order Lamiales; family Gesneriaceae; genus Primulina; species Primulina eburnea. Next base: position 21,737,853 of record NC_133108.1, on the reverse strand, counting down.
GTGATGGCCTTCTCAGTATTCAACATCGTCTTGAGGAAAAGATTGGAGAACAAGAAATCGATGAGAAAGTAAGCCAATCAACAATCCAAGAACTGCAAGACCAAGTGAACAACCTTGATCACCACAACACGCAACTGCAGAATTACATCGAGCATCTACAAAATGAGATGGTCAACATGGAAGAACTTATGGAGCAAATGGAAGAAAACCCAATGGAAGAAGAAGAAATTAACGAGGCAGTAGGAGACGGCGAAGTAGTAGATGAATAGGGAGAAAAGAACTTTAGAATAAATTTTGATTGTATCGAGGAATATTTGATTTAGTTGGTTGTATGCAAATCCTTTTCAATATTAATGAAATTATTTCTTTGATTAAATTGTGTGGCAAACAAATTAATAAAGAAAATACGTGTTTATAGGAGATGGCAGGCAGACCACCCCGAAACAACCGTAACGCTCGGGACGCCAACCAAAACGATAATCCACCACCACCGCCACCACCCGGTGTAAACCTCAGTCAAGAGGATATGATGGCAATAGCCACTATCGTCGCTGCCACATTACAAGGATTTGTGAATCCACTGGCCAACGCCATCCAACAACCCCAAGAACCTCAGCCACGTGGGATTAAGTATCACTACGAATCACTCAGAAGGAATCGAGTTCCAACTTTTGATGGGAACCCAGATCCGGAAGTCAGTCACAACTGGCTCAAGAACGTTGAAACACAACTACATTTGCTAGAAATACCGGAAGAGTTAAAAGTAGAAGTTGTAACCCCATTTTTGGAGGAACGAGCTAGGAAATGGTGGGAAACTGTGTCGCTACCTTTAGCAGAAATAGAAGATATCACGTGGCCAATTTTCAAGAGGGAATTCTTAAAACAATACTACCCGGCCGAGTTTCGTCTACAAAAGCTGAATGAGTTTGAAAATTTCAGACAGTCACCAGATATGACGGTAATGGAGTACACGTCAAAATTCAACGATTTGGGAACTTACGTTCCGACAGTCATATCAGACGAAACGTTAAAAATGCACCGTTTCAAGAAGGGACTCAACAGTCGAATTCAGTCGGCACTGGCGGTGTACAAACCAAGTAGCTTTGCGGACTTGATGGGCGCGGCAATGAGCGCAGAAACCGATATCAAGCGACGGGAAGAAGAAAACAAGAATAAGAGGCCGATGAACAACCAATCCACACAGAATAATCTCAAGTTCAAGAAACCAAACTATTCCGGAGGATTTTTCAAAGGAAGTTCTGGCAGTACTGGTAGCACCGAGGGAAAATGGTGTGATACATGTCGACAAAAGCATACTGGGGAATGTTATCGGAAGACAGGCGCTTGTTTCAAGTGCGGGAAGGTGGGCCATAGAATTAAAGACTGTCCGGACAACAAGGACAAAGGGTCGGGGCCCCACAAACAACAGGAAAACAAGACAAATGCACGGGTTTATGCCATAACCCAAGAGGAAGCCGATAATAGCAACGAAGTTGTGGCAGGTACCATCTTACTCAATAAAATGCCTGCATATGCTTTGTTTGATTGTGGTGCCACCCATTCGTTTGTGTCTAGAAGATATGCTAAGAAGCTTAAACTTGAGCATGATATTCTTAGTGAACCGTTAAGAGTAGCAACACCGGCTAGTAAAATAATCGAAACTCACAAAGTACATCGAAACTGTAAAATTTGTATCGGCAAACAAATTTTTGAAGTAGAATTGATTCAACTCAATATGGTGGAGTTTGACATCATTCTTGGAATGGACTGGTTAGCTAAAAACCATGCCATAGTAGACTGTCAGAAGAAAGAAATTAGACTTCAAACTCCAGCAAAGAGGGAGGTCGTATATCAAGGGAAATCCAAAGAAAGAAAATCTCTGCTATCTGCCTCGCAAGCCTGGAAGGCCATGAAGGGAGGAGAAGAAATTTATCTGGCAGTAATTACTGAAGCCAAAGAGGAAGAAGTTCCAAAGTTGGAAGATATTCCAATTGTTCAAGAATTTCCAGACGTTTTTCCCGAAGACTTACCAGGAGAAATACCCGATAGAGAAGTAGAATTTGAAATCAACTTGGTCCCTGGTGCTGCACCAATCTCTAAGGCACCATACCGCATGGCTCCAGCTGAATTGAAGGAATTAAAGGAGCAACTCCAAGAATTGCTGGACAAGAAGCAGATTCGTCCTAGTGCATCTCCTTGGGGAGCCCCAGTGCTTTTTGTAAAGAAAAAGGACGGAAGCATGAGACTATGTATCGACTACCGGGAGCTAAACAAGATCACCGTAAAGAATAAGTACCCACTCCCGAGAATAGATGATCTTTTCGATCAGCTAAAAGGAGCTAAAGTTTTCTCAAAACTTGATCTCAGATCAGGTTACCATCAGTTAAAAGTCAAAGCAGAAGATATCCCTAAGACTGCTTTTAGGACAAGGTATGGGCACTACGAATTCACGGTAATGCCGTTTGGTCTAACCAATGCTCCTGCAGCATTCATGGATCTTATGAACCGAGTATTCAAACCGTATCTCGATAAGTTCGTGGTAGTGTTCATAGATGACATCTTGGTGTACTCACCAAGTGAGGAGGAACATAGTGAGCATCTGCGTCTTACTTTGCAAACATTACGAGAGAAAGAACTCTATGCCAAATTCAAGAAGTGTGAATTCTGGCTGAAAAGTGTGGCGTTCCTAGGTCATATAATCTCAGAACAAGGGGTGTCAGTAGACCCTAAGAAAGTAGAGGCAATTAAAGATTGGCCTCAACCTAAAACAGTGACAGAGATAAGGAGTTTTCTGGGATTAGCAGGCTATTATAGAAAATTTGTAGAAGGATTTTCGTCAATAGCTATTCCACTCACCAAACTTACTCAGAAGAATTCGAAATTCATTTGGACTGAAGATTGTGAAAAGAGTTTTGAAACCCTGAAGACAAAACTCTCATCCACACCAGTACTAATTCTTCCCGAGGATGGTAAGAATTTTACCATATACAGTGATGCTTCAAAGGGAGGGTTAGGGTGTGTGCTTATGCAAGAGGGTCAGGTAATTGCGTATGCCTCACGACAATTGAAACCCTACGAACAGAATTACCCCACTCATGATTTGGAACTAGCCGCAGTCGTATTCGCGCTTAAAATCTGGAGGCACTATCTCTATGGAGTAAAATGCGAAGTTTTTACTGATCACCAGAGCCTTAAGTACATTTTCACTCAGAAGGAATTAAACATGAGGCAAAGAAGGTGGATGGAACTTCTCAAAGATTACGATTTGGTAATCAGTTATCATCCGGGAAAAGCAAATAAAGTGGCAGATGCATTGAGTCGGAGGAACCCTGGAAAAGTGTGCTTATCGTCATTATCAGTGCAACCAAGTCTCCAAGAGACTGTCAAACTAAAACAAAGTCAAGATACCAACATCTTCAAAATAAAGGAACAAATTCAGGAAGGAAAGATTCCAGAATTTCAAATTGATAAAGATGGTATCCTTTGGATGAAAGGGCGATTATATGTGCCAAACATCGATGGAATTCGAGAAGAGGTGATGGCCGAAGCACATAAATCAAGATTTTCAGTGCACCCGGGAAGCACCAAAATGTACAGGGATTTGAAAAACAACTACTGGTGGAACGGGATGAAGAAAGACGTAGCGGTTTTTGTTGCAAAGTGTTTAGTCTGTCAACAAGTCAAGGCAGAACATCAGCGACCTGGAGGGCTTCTGCAGCCATTAGAAATACCCGAGTGGAAGTGGGATAATATATCCATGGACTTTGTAGTCGGGTTACCAAAATCAAGGCAGGGTCATGACGGAATCTGGGTAATCATTGACAGGTTAACCAAGTCTGCCCATTTCTTGCCAGTACGGATGAATTATAACTTGGATAAGTTAGCTACCCTGTATATGGATAATATAGTAAGACTGCATGGGGTACCGGCAAGTATATTGTCTGATAGAGATCCAAGATTCGTCTCAAGATTTTGGAAAAGTTTTCAAACGGCCATGGGAACCAAAGTTACGCTCAGCACAGCCTATCATCCTCAGACTGATGGCCAAACTGAGAGGACAATTCAGACCCTTGAAGACATGTTGAGAGCATGTGCATTGGATTTTCAAGGAAATTGGAGTGAGCAGTTACCGTTAATAGAATTTGCCTACAATAATAGCTACCACAGTAGCATCGAAATGGCTCCGTACGAGGCACTGTATGGTCGAAAATGTAGATCGCCCTTATACTGGGATGAAGTCGGAGAAAAAGCTATCACCGGGCCAGAGCTCATTCAAATAACTGTCGATAAAGTAGCCATAATCAAAGAGAGACTCAAGGCAGCTCAGGATAGACAAAAGAGTTGGGCTGATTTGAAAAGAAGGCCTTTGGAACTAGAAATCGGAGGAAAAGCGTACGTCAAAGTTTCTCCCATGAAAGGAGTGGTTCGGTTCAGCAAATCCGGCAAGTTGAACCCAAGATATGTGGGACCGTTCGAAATACTGGATAAAGTGGGAACATTGGCTTATCGATTGGCGTTACCGCCTGAGATGTCCAGAATACATAACGTTTTCCACATCTCACAACTACGAAAATATGTCCCGGACCCGAACCATGTACTTAAAGTTACGCCTCTAATGATCGAAGGTAATCTGAACGAAGAACTCAAATATGAAGAAGTCCCTATCCGAATAGTGGACACTAAAGACCAAGTGTTGAGACACCGGACCATCCCCTATGTCAAGATACAGTGGTCAAACCATACTGAAAGAGAGGCAACTTGGGAACTCGAAGAAAAGATGCGGTCACAATACCCTCAACTATTTGAATGAACAAGTTAATGCAAGTTTCGAGGACGAAACTTTCAATAAGACGGGAGGGATGTGAGAACCCGAAAATTTCGACCGAAGTAAATCAAGTAAGTGATATAAAAATGATTCAGTAATTTTTGATTCAATTAAACTACTTGAATAATAATTTAAATCTCATCAAACTTAGCTTGAGAAAGTAGATTCTAAGCTTGGGGATTAGCTCAACAAGAGGCCAATCTACAAGTAACCGTATCCATTGAAGAGTTTTCGCGGGAGGAGTAAAACCCCAGCTCAAGGACGCAAACTTCCAGCTCGAGGAAGCTCAACCAAGCTTGTCCTAACAAGACTATAAAGGGAGCTAAAATGAGAGCTAAAAGCTTTGGACAAATTAAAGATGCAAGAGATGGCTTTTGAGTAAACCAAAAAGGGAGCTAAGGGCTTGAGCTAAGGGAAGGACAAATTCATGGTGTAAGAAATAACCATTGAGATTATCAAGGTGACTCATGGGGATTATCAAAGCAATTAGTGCCTTTCTTGATCTCCAAGGGATCGGCCACTATGCTAGATGAAGGGTCATTCTTTGGCCTATAAATAGAAGACACCATGCCATGCAAAACCTTGCAATCACCAAGCCAAAAATATTCGGCCACTTCCCCATCCACTCTTCAAAAATTTTCGGTCCTCCCCCATCCCACATAAGTCACGGCCGAAATAAAGAGAAGCGAAGGAAATCCTGTTCGTGCAATCAGAAGTTGCAATTCTGCGTCAAAGTGCTGCCCGATCGAAGACTACATTCGCCAAAGACACGCCGAAGTGCTGCCGAAATTTTGAGAAGGAAGCTTCACTCAAAAATCTACAAGTAAGTGGGCTTTTGACTAAGTATTTTGTTGTATTTTTAAATCTTGCATATGAATGACACGACTTATTATTATGTGTGTCCAAATTTTCGAAAAACCTTATGTGTTATTTTTGAATATTCGATCGATTATGTGTTTCCTTTTATTATTCGAATTCTTTGATTCCGCTGTGTCTATCTGCAATTCTGTTAAGTTCTGTTCAACTTTGAAAATCTGAAACTCCGATAAATTCCGTCTGGAAAAGTCTGAATTCTGTTTGCACTGTTACGAGTCAATTTGAAATGGAACGAGAATTGTAGTTCTGTTCGGCCCCCATTGGTGGGTATAAAACCATGTTCTGTTCGGCCCCCATTGGTGGGTATAAAACCATGTTCTGGCCTCACCCCTTAGAGGACTAACATATTGGGGACAATTTGACCATGGAAATGAGATGAGTAACAGTGTTCTGTTTGTTCTGATATGTTCTGTTCCGAATTGAAAGGATATGTATTGCTTCTGTTTTGCTCTTAATCATTTGATAAGTTATGTCTCTTATTCGATTCGTTTCCGTTGTGCCAAGTTAAGAATATTAGTTTTGAAAGTATGTTAAAGAAATGTTTTAAGGAATTAAGTTCTATATGTATCTTTGGAATCGATCGACCCCCACTTGCTGAGTGTTTCCCAAAACACTCACCCCTTACAAATTTCAGATAAGAATGAGGAGCAACTGAATGAGGAAGAGCAAGATGCTTTCTGGGGTTGGTGAATCAGAGATCAAGATCAGAATTCAACATTTTACTTTTCTTTCGTTTCCGCTATTAGAAACTCTGATGTATTTTATTCCTTTGTCATTGTAAGACAATATTTCATTTATGAAAAAGACTGGTTTGATTCGATACGAGGCTTTATTGTTTTCAATTTAATTGTTAAACAATGCCGGATGTCACCGATGCTTCGGACTCGGGGCGTGACAGGAGCAGATTGCTTTCTTAGGCCATATTGTCTCGAAGGATGGTTTAGCTGTTGATCCAGCAAAGATTGAGGCGATACAAAAGTGGCCTATTCCTACCACTGTATCAGAGGTACGCAGTTTTCTTGGTTTGGCGGGTTATTATCGTCGCTTTCTTTCAGACTTTTCCAATATTGCCCTGCCGTTAACCAATTTGACGAGGAAAACTGTGAAGTTTGAGTGGTCCAATGAATGCCAGAGTGGATTCCAAGAGTTGAAAGATAAGTTGACGACAGCTCCGGTACTTGCATTGCCCAGTGGTACAGAGGACTTTGTTGTTTATACCGATGCGTCAAAGAAGGGTCTTGGTGCAGTGCTGATGCAACATGGAAAGGTTATAGCTTATGCTTCTCGTCAATTGAAAGACTATGAGAAGAATTATCCTACGCATTATTTGGAACTAGCAGCTGTGGTTTTTGCTCTGAAAATCTGGAGACATTACTTGTATGGCGAAAAGTGTGAAATTTTCACGGACCACAACAGTTTAAAGTATTTGTTTTCTCGGAAAGAACTCAATATGCGACAGAGACGGTGGTTAGAACTTTTCAAAGATTATGATGTGACGATTATTTACCACCCAGGGAAGGCGAATGTTGTAGCGGATGCTTTGAGCCGTAAGTCAAGTTTTTCTTTGAGTTCTATGATTCAGAAGCCATTGTTGTTGGACTTGCAACGAGAAGAGATAGCTTTAGTAGTACCGAGAACCATTGCTCTCTTTTCAGCGTTTGTTATTCGTGCTACATTGACAGACAGGATCCGTAGAGAGCAAGCCATTGATGTACACTTATCAGAGATGAGAGCTAGAGTAGAAGAGAGAGGTAATTCAAAGTTTGGAATGAATAGAGATGGTTTGATGACATTCAGAGGTCGTATATGCATTCCTACTGGTGATGATATTCGGAGAGACGTCTTAACAAAGGCACATCCCGCGCCATACTCGATACATCCAGGTAGTACCAAGATGTATCAGGATCTTCGTAGACTCTATTGGTGGCCCAGTATGAAGAAGGATGTTGCCATGTTTATTTCTCAGTGTATGACCTGTCAGCAGGTGAAAATCGAGCATCAAAGACCTGCTGGGACATTGCAGTCATTGCCGATTCCTCAATGGAAATGGGAGCACATTACAATGGATTTCGTGATTGGTCTTCCCAGTACGCAGAAAGGTTTTAACTCTATTTTGGTTATTGTTGATCGGTTGACCAAGTCAGCGCATTTTCTTCCTGTTAAGACAACGTATTCCATGAACCAGTATGCCGAAGAGTACATAGCAGAGATTGTTATACTTCATGGTGTGCCTGTGTCGATTGTGTCTGATCGTGACACTAGATTTACTTCAGAGTTTTGGAAGAGTTTACACAGAGCTATGGGTACACGATTAGCATTTAGTACAGCATATCACCCCCAGAGTGACGGACAATCAGAGAGAGTTATTCATATTTTAGAGGATATGCTCAGAGCTTGTACTATCGATTATCCTGGTAGCTGGGATTCCAAATTGCCTCTTTTTGAGTTCACGTACAATAATAGCTACCAAGCGACGATTGGCATGACACCGTATGAAGCCCTTTATGGCAGGAAGTGTAGATCACCCTTATATTGGGACGAGATTGGTGAGAGAAAGATTTTGGGTCCAGAGTTGGTCCAACAGACAGCTGATGTTGTTGCTGTTATTCGAGAAAGGATGAAGACAGCACAGTCGAGACAGAAGAGTTATGCTGATGTGAGACGAAGGCCGTTGCAGTTTGAGGTTGGCGATCATGTGTTCTTGAAGATAGCACCTCTTAAAGGTGTGATGCGGTTTGGCAAGAAGCGAAAGTTGAGTCCTAGATTTATTGGTCCATTTGAGATATTGGACAGAGTTGGTGATCGAGCTTACAGGTTAGCCTTGCCGCCAGATCTTGATAGAGTTCATAATGTTTTTCATGTCTCCATGCTCAGGAAGTATATTGCGAATCCTTCCCATGTTCTTCACCACAAGCCATTGGATTTGACACCGAATTTAACGTACCAAGAGATTCCAGTTCAAATTCTTGATCGCAAAGTTAAAGTGTTGAGAAACAAAGAGATCGGCATTGTTAAAATCCTTTGGAGAAATCATTTGATTGAAGAAGCCACGTGGGAACCAGAGGATGAGATGAAAGACAAGTATCCTGAGTTGTTTGCGCAGTGACGTCAATTTCGGGGACGAAATTCCTCTAAGGAGGGGAGATTGTAATATCCAAGCTTGGTGATCGGTATGGTTTAGGACTTCTTATGTTTATTGACTATTTGGGTAAGTTTAAGTATAGTTTTAATGTTAAGGATGACGATTTATGATTTATAGTATTGTTGATGATAAATGTTGTGTAGTTCGATTGTAGCGTCGTTACGATTAAATTCATGATAATTCATATGTTGAGCCAATTGGTATGAGGCCAATTGGAGTGGTTAGATAATACATAGAGGTATAACTTTCTTAGTTTGAGTTTTGTTCAAATCATTGTGGAAGGTAAGCCAAAAAGTGCCCCGAAGTGTGTCGTGTGTTTCGACGTTCCTCCAGTGACACATGTTGGGCGATTTAGCATAACTTTTTCCTCAGACCTCCAAATGATCTGAAATTTTGAGGGGTTCACGAAAAGACATAGAGCTACAACTTTGTAGTTTACCATTTTTCCAAATTATGACGGGAAGAGGCGTTTCGGAGGCGATCTTTGGAGAAGCTGTCCGCAGAGTGGCGAGCACACCCGCGCTCCAAATGATGACCGCACCCGAGGTCTCAGGCTTCACAATTTTGGTTGTTTTCCCGTAGCTAGAGCGCACCCGCGGTGCATGGGCTAGCGCACCCACAGTCTGTGAACAGTAAAGTCGTGTTTTTGGTGTTTTAAGGTATAAAATAGGTGGAGACTTCATTTTTCTCTCATTTCCCTCATTCTTCTCGATTTCTTCAGAGCAAGGGAAGTTAGGGTTCCATTTTCTATCTTTCCTTTCTTAGATTCGAGCTTCTTGTTGGATTATTGAAGAGAAAATAAGGTTATTTTGAGTTCGGGGAGCTAAGGTTAGCTTGTGTCTTTGGTTATTTCTTTGTTTAAGGTATTGGGGAATTATGGAGATGTTTGATTATGTTGGCTTTATGGAGTTTATGGTATGGTTTCATGATTATTGAGATGTTGATGGTGAAATTCATGGTTTATTGTTATAGGTTTTGTTCCAAAAGTATAGAATCAAGTGATCCAAGTGTAGTAAGTGGAATTTCATTCTTGTGCTCACATGATAGTATATGTATTGTATTACAATGTTTTAACATGTTATTCCCTTCTATTTGATTCATATTATGTATAGATATACCTTGTTGTATATGAGAGGCTTTTATGTCTCAATTGTGTAAAAAAGGAATACAAGAGAAAAGAGTATGCAAAGTGTTTGATAAAATGCCCAAGAGAGAGTTCAAATGTTTTATGGATTGATAGATACATAGTCAGAGATTGCATGCAATTAGTTGATCAACGACCATAGGCTTATATCCTGACAGAGTAATCGATTTATATCGATGAGATATAAGTGAGAGACAGAGATACTATTTAGATATCAATCCACCAGAGTAAAGAGAAATACCATCGTTATTATTATGCTATTCATGTTTCAGAGTTCTTGTTTCAGAGTTGATGGTATTTATGATTTCAAAGCCATGTTTTATAGAGTATGATATGTACATTGCTATGTAAGAGTTCCACTTGCTGAGTTTTATACTCATTTCAGTTATTCATGTGATGCAGATAAGAGCGACTGACCGGGACGTTGATTGGAGACATGGTCATATGCATAAGAGAGGGAAGGAAGAAGAGTATTTTGCTAGTACTTTAGCATGATCATTAAAATGATGTTTTGTCTTTTGTTGCATCATTTAGTTTATCATGTATATATATACTTTTGGTTGTAAATATTGAAAATGGGTTTATGTCAAGAGAAGTTTTAAATCATTCCTTCCTATAAGAGTAAAATTTTTAAAGTACGCTGTTATTTTAAGAGATCAGAGCAAGAGGTTTTACATTTAGAGTAGCTCAATTGGTACCAGGATTGTGCTAAGCACCTATATATCCATGTGGTCTTAGGTTCGATCCTGGGAAGGCACAGACTCCAGTTCATGGGCTGGAGGAGTTCCATGAGTAACCTGTACGACGCCTATGGAAAGCCCGTGAGGGAAAAGGCCCCATAGAGGAAGCCCAAGATCGGGATAGCCTTGGGTCGATCGGGCAGTGGGCCCTATGGGCGGTCCACTGGGCCTGTAATGGGTCGTTACGATAAAAGGCGCCTTTTATTATAACGACCCATTACAGGCCCAGTGGACCGCCCATACGGCCCACTGCCCGATCGACCCAAGGCTATCCCGATCTTGAGCTCCCTCTATGGGGCCTTTTTCCCTCACGGGCTTTCCATAGGCGTCGTACGGGTTACTCATAAAACTCCTCCAGCCCATGAACTGGAGTCTGTGCCTTCCCAGGATCGAACCTAAGACCACATGGATATATAGGTACTTAGCACAATACTGGGAAGGCACAGACTCCGGTTCATGGGCTGGAGGAGTTCTATGAGTAACCCGTACGACGCCTATGGAAAGCCCGTGAGGGAAAAAGGCCCCATAGAGGGAGCCCAAGATCGGGATAGCCTTGGGTCGATCGGGCAGTGGGCCGTATGGGCGGTCCACTGGGCCTGTAATGGGTCGTTACATGGATTTTCTCCCATGATCCTTTGGACCATGTTATGAGATATTGTTGTCTGGCTAAAGAATTCAGACGAATCTTCATGTGATTCATGTTGAAACACCTCGTCTTCAGTCAGATTCCGATTATGTTTCATCAGATTCTTCCCGGCTCAATAATTCTTCTTCTTCATATATACTTTCATCTGAGGCAATGTCCTGAAATCGGTATACCTAAAAAAGATCTTGGTAATAAACTGCTTCTTCAATATCCAGGGTTCGATCAAAGCGTTTAATATCTCTTTTTTTCGTTTTCTGGACAATTGGTTGAGATATGACCTCTTGCTCCACATGTCCAGCAATTACAGTCTTTAAAACTTTCATTGGCTCAAGTATGAGCTCTTTTGAAAGTTTTCTTTGTAGGTGTTCTTCCTATGCTTCGAGAGGTACTCAATGCTTGGGATGATATCCTACTTCTTGACGGTCTCCTTCTTTGTCCAGATTTGTAAGATCAGGCTTTCTGTCTAGACCAAACTGTTCTTGGTTTCCAAGAACTTCTTCCACTTCTAGCATAAGGATGAGTTCTAAAACATTTTCTCTTATGCTTCTGTGGTTTACTTCCAATAATCGTTGGAAGGTCATTTTCCTTACAACACAAAGGAGTTCTTTTATTGATACCCCTTAATCATTTTTAATTCTTTTGTAATGTTGTCAAACAACAACATTCTGCCAATTTTCCTTTAAGGAAAGAGGCTCTTCATGCCAATGTATCTGGATAGTTAGGAACATATTCCATTATTAACATTTCTCTCCACGGACTTGGCATCTTGGCGAAGAAGAGCTGCATTGCTATGTCTTCTTCGACTCCTGAATTTCATTTATATTTAGTGAATAAAATAATGTATTCATTCACTAAACATATATCATGTAATTCAAGACTATACAGAGCTTGAGTATATTTCTTTTTCTTCTATGTATCTTGACTGTTAATATAGTCTACCCCTATAAATTGAGCTTTAAAAAGAGTAGCCATTCTTCCGGCTATCTTGTTAAGAGATTCTCCGGCTAGGACTGATTCTTTGGTTTCTACCGAAGTCATGTCCCAAGCAATTTTCACTGATCCCATAAGACTCATTTCCAGAAGTTTAATGAATCCTTCTCTGTTGAGATCAAGCGTTCCTGCTGCGATTCTCATAGCTGATGTCCAATCATCTATGAGATCTTCTTTGTTTTTTAAATCTAATACATCTAGGTTAAGCATTACCCCATAAGGATGTATTGGTTCTAAAACAAATTTACCATAGGGAGTTTGGTGCAAAGGAATTTGATTCTTGTTTGACCTTGTTCCGCTGGGTGTGCTTCTCCACCAGTGTAAAAGTCTGATTGGGATTCTCTCATATTTATATTCTGAGATCTCATACTTTCTCTTGGTGGTTCTTGCAAAGATGACCAGGTTATAGAAGTTTGTTCACCTCCTATCGTGTTCATCTTCAGATCTACGACTTTGAGATTTGCGAAAGATTCTGCAAGCTCTTGTAGATCCTCTAGACCAATCCTTTCTAAAGTTGTTATCAGATTAACTTCTTTTCTGAGACTGATTTAATTAGAGTGATCATCATTTCTTCTTCAGTCAAAGGTTTTGACACTACTTTGGCCTTCTCCCGTTGATGTAACAAGGGTTCAGTACCAAAAGATGGTGGTAACCTTCATTCTGAAGTTTTTTTACTAGAACTTGGTTGTTATTCTAGGATTTGAATTCTTGTTTGAATATCCTTTATAATTCCAAGAATTTCTTCCTGATTTTCAAAGATTTTCTCCACATGATGCTGTACATAATACGACATATAGCCATAATTTTGTACCGTATTTTGAATTTCTCTAAGATCTACCGAGAGTTTAGAGGAATCTGGTACTATCTCTAAAAACCTATTATTTTGAATTTCTCTAAGATCTACCGAGAGTTTAGAGGAATCTGGTACTATCTCTAAAAACCTATTATTTTGAATCATAAGTTTACCTTAGGACTTTGATAAGTTCTTTCTTGATATTTAACCTTAGTTAGATCTTCATGTTGCAAATATTCCAAAATTCTGGAATAATTCCTGTAAATAAATAATCTCGAACCTGGGTTTGGATTCATGTAATTTGAGAAAATTCTCATCCTCAAACATTTAATTACTTAATAATAATAATAATTTTGTATTTTGAAATAATTTTACCTAGGCTTTGATACCATTTTTCGGCCCAGAAAATCAATCACTTGAATATGAAGGTGTTTTTGTCACATTTTAGGTTTTTAGGGAGTTTGGGCAAAGTTTTTGAAGGGTAGGGAGTTAGAGTAAAGTTGAGTTTGGGTTTGGGGATTTAAAACCAATTTTCCCAATACTAATACTAATAATTATTATTATTATTATGATGATGATGATAAGAAATGGAAACAAAAATTGTATGGTCTTCGCTCTCGTATCATGGAGGAACACTCATCAAGATTCTCTCCAAAATCACACAAAATTCTCGTAAATAAAACATTTTATTTATTATTTATCAATAAATTTAAATATATGAACTTTAGATATATTTTTATAATTTTAGAAAACGAAATCATAATCTTCAAATCAACTTTTTGTATTTTTAAGTAGTATTTCATGTTAATTATGATGAATTTCAAGTTCACCGAATAATACAGACATTTGAAAGCAATGATACGTTCTATAACTAATGTGTAAATAAGTTATATATGAATTTAATATATTATTTATTCATTCTTAACATTAAAATTATAATCTAAATAAATGGATTTAAAATTCATTATGCCAAATGCAACCTCAATTTAGTTGTCGAATAATGTAGCTAATATTAATTATCCGTAAAATATAGAAGGAATTAATTTTTAAAAAATAAAAATTTTCAATTTTTGAAATTGAAATGAATCGAAAAAATAATATGAAATTGAGTGGTTAAAGATATTTTTTCAGGTAATGAAAAAGCTTCACCACACACCAAAAATTGATTAGTATAGACGAATGAAACGGTAATTTGGTTATTTTTTTTTATAATTTATAAATATCTTTTAACCCATAACTTCGTATTCTATTTCTCTTTTTATTCTACTGTTGAGACATCGTGTTCTCGCACCTTAGACGCAGCGGAAAATTAAAAATTTTGTTCTTGGGCGTCATGTGTTTAAAAACATTCATAGGGTGATTAGAATTATACTTTGCATTCTTAACGCTTGGACTCCAAACTATTCCGAATTTTATGCGGAGATAGTTTTTCTTGTAAATCTCTACGAACATCTCTTCTCCTTTAATCGTCTAATTGGGTCCACGATCAGAAACTGAATTCCTCGTTTGGATTGCACTAGTAACTCCAAACAATTTGTGCGTTGAGACTGTAATCTCCGAATTTCTAAAATCCGGAGATGGTGCAACGATGGAGGCGCGGCAATAAAAAACCTAAAAGCCAAATTTTTTTTATTATTTTCTTTGCGGTGGCCGAGAGGTTTTTCTAGGGAGGAGAGATTTTTGTTTTTCTTTTGTGTGAAAAAACTAGGGTAGTTAATTATAAGTCCTTGTGATGTATATATAGAGTGAGACTCCTCATCAAATTAAGAATTCCTCTCCCACAAAGACTCTAATAATTTCATTATATTTGAACTCTCATATAATTAATATATAATGTATTTATTAACCTTTAATAATAAATTATATAATAATATTATATACACTTATTTTATATCACCATATAAAATATACACATATCTATGTATATTAAATAAATTAAATAACTATTATTTAATTTTTAAATTAATTCATTGGTTAATTTAATTTTAGACTCCTCTAGAACATATATGAGAATTTGTGCATATTAGTAGTCACTACTACTAGCACTAGTACAATCATTTAATTAATAAATTCTAAATTCACAAAAAAAATGATTCTGAACTGATTATAACCCCGATCAACGATCCGAGAGTGCCGATATACTAAGGATACAAATCTTGTTCATATAATGAAAATCGAAAATTTCGAAGACCAAAATTTTCATTTACCAAATTTAGAACTTACCATATATGGCAGTTACCATATTTGGCAGCTGCCATTTTTATTGAGCTCTTCATAAAATAGGCAGATCTACTCTCCTACCTTATTTAGCAATCATGATAACTTACATTTATTCCATCCCATTGAATCAGCTTATAAACTACTTCATAAGCTTTCTGTTTGATCTCCATCAAACTATAGTCGTCAAATTTCAACTCCTTGAAATTTGACTATCTCAACGGGAACACAGAATCTGATACTTGTGTGACCTTCAATGGTTCAAGGATACAGCTAGCCGTGGGTTCACATTTCAATGTGATTCAGAATAACATTTATTCTTATTCGGGCTTACCATAGTTAGCCCCATTTGTAAAGGCCCGTATTTCGTATTCATATTTTAGCGGAATTATAAAAATTTTTCTAAATAAATAATTATCTTGCTTCATTTATAAAATAAACATGTAAATAATTTTAACTTTAAAATAACAGCGGAAGTCAACATTGTGTTTCTAACAACAACTTAAAATAATCCAACATAACAAAATTTAGTTTGGACGATAAAAGGTGCATAACTAAAGAATGAGGTCCTCGGGTTTACACTGTTCCAAAATAGCTCACTGGTCTCCGCCCGCAGTCTCGACCTCATCAATACCTTGAACAATCAAGTCTAGTGAGTCTAAAGACTCTACATGCATGTATATATCGTTAATAACAAGTAAAAATATCATAAAATCGCATGCAACGTAAAAATATGGTATCGTAAAGCGCATGGTGAAAATCGTATCATGAATAATTATAACTATGTGCATATCTGAAAATCATACGTAAAAACTTTTCTCAATAGACCCCTGTCATATCATATCGTAATTTCTGGTAGAGATAATGTTTCTAAGCAAGTGGCTCATAACATAACGTGAGCGCCTGATCAGACTAAACCACAGTATACTGGGCGGTAGAGATCACCACAGCCCTTGGACTGGATATCCGTACCCATACATAATCGTAAACCGGTCGTAAGTCACCGGGTGGAGAGGTCCTCGGTTGCACCTACCGACTTCCAAACCCATAAATGTAAGGTGGCCACAAGACATATCACATATATCTCAAAAATAAACATTTTATATTTTTATGCACGTAATATAATTGTAACTTTATTTTTACCGGATGAGTTGGATCGCTCCCAGGCTTGCAGCGACTTAATTCTAATATGTGACACATGCAAATAATCTTATCTTGACCAAAACTTGACAATCGAACCAAAAACAAGACGATTATGACCAACAACTTAATTTTTCAATCATGGCTTTGTATCAACCCGAACCAACATTAAACCGACGTTTAACCATGATTAAAAATACCCCTAACATACTGAAAAATGTTCATGATGATAGCTGTACACGAAAATTGGTGAATGGAATCCAAAAACATAAAACACTCTTTCGAGAGTCATTTTGGCACATTGCACCGTAAATTCTCGTACGACCTCTAAACTCAACCGAATCACGAACGGCCCAAAACATGACTTTCCTAACTCATTAAGATACTGTCGAGTCCAAGGCCATGGGATAAAAGCCAACCAAGAACTCAAACAAGCACCAAAACCGAAACTGAAAGTTGCTGTCAAAATACAGTAGCAGCAGCTTGTGTGTTTGTGGTGTAAACTCTGAAATTTAATGACCATTGGCCTGAACCACCGACCAAAGACTCTTACCAACATTTTAAGGCATGGATTGGACCATGGGTAAGGGCTAAAAGCAAACCACAACCACAACAACCTCCTAGGACAGTCAGCATACCAGCCGAGAGCATCCCTTGTGGTGGAGTGTTTTGTATTGAAATATTTTACTGTCTTGTCTCGTTCCAAGGGTAATTTGTTCGACCATGGCTCGATCTTGACATTTTGGAGTGTTTTATGAACCATGGCTATGGGCTATAATCCAACCATCATCCATTCAAACACTCAAAAACCGAAACACACTCCTACAGATTTCGGAAATTTCAAAACCGAGGGACATTTGTCATATAAATGGAAATCTGATGAAGCCGTGAACCAAACCTTGAAAGGGTGATTTGTTCACGTCCTAGACATGATAAGGGAGGGTTCTAACCATGGCTACAGCCCCTAGGACAGTCAAGATTCAAACACACTCATTAACCAACCAAGAACAAAAACCGTGGACCAAATCTGTAGTTCGTGGAAATAGTTGCTGTCATGCTTTTATTTGAAATGTTTGGACTCAAACCAATGAATCAATAACACCCTAACATACTCTAAATCATGCCTAGCAACAGCCGTGGGTGCCTGGAAAATGAGCCAACCTCCTGAACCACAAAACAAGCCAAAACCGTGAGACACAAAGAGGAAGTCAAAAAAATTCTGTGCATAAAATTTTGTGTAGTTGCTGTCCAAATTTCTTTTTTTTCTCATGAATCCTGAACATATAATGTTTAAAAATATTTATAGGACTTTATTGAAGAGAAAAGAAGCAATCTATACATGCGTGGAATTGTTTTGAAGAAAACAAATCAATACGACGAATACGAGCGGCGGAGTCGGAGTGGAAATTTCTCTCTTTGTTTTATGCTGCTATTCTCGATTTTTAGCTGCTGTTCTCTTCTGTAAATTTCGAAATTATGGATGAAGGGCTGCTAGGTAATGAGGATGAAGGTTACAAGAGGTGTTAAAAGAGTCTTGAAGTGCATTTAGTTGAGAGTTACAAGTGAAGGAGTTGAATGGGTTTTTGAATTGTTTCTTCTCCCCCTAGCTGCCGATTCTTGCCCTCATTCTTGCTGCACGTTCAGCCTATTTTCTAAACTCATAAGTTGAGGAGAAATGAGGTGTGTTATTGCATTTGAATTTACTACTAACTAGAGAATTAAAAATGAGAGAATAAATTCACCTTAATGCTCATTGAGGGTGACTTGAATGGGTTTACTCCATATTTGAATTGTTTAAAAAGGTTGACCGATACCTTCTTAATTTTTTCATGGTATGATATGGTTTAAATCTTGCATTTTAATTGTTTAAGATTTTAAACCTCCATTATATAAAAATATATATATATATATATATATATATATATATATATATATATATATATATATATATTAATGCATTAACAAATTAATTTAGTTTAGAATCTTGCATGGCATACATGACCTCAAATTTAAATATTCAAATGCTATGTTTAATTTCTTGAGTATATTATACTTAGATTAATTCATCCTCCATTGTTTACACATTTTACTTTAAGCTTTAATTAAATATTAACCTAAAGAACTTATTTACCAACTTAGCTCTAATTAATTAAATAAATTCTAAAACATTCTATTTCTTTAAATTAAATTATTCCTTGACTTAAATTAAATTTGGGAATATTTTCTTATTATTAATCTTATCTCAAATCTCCAAACTCCGGCCCGACCTCGCGTATTTATCATGAAAAGATAAAACTAAACATCTACTTTTAAAATAAATAAAACACTTCATATATTCATAAAAATTCATTTTTAATTTAAATAATAGAAATTATGCATGACTTATACGTAATCTGATTTTTCGGGTTCTACACAATTTTTTTCATCAACACCTTGATCAAAAATATCAGAACTCATTTCTGATTCAACCCATCGGACCACGGTAAGAGCGTCTAGTAGCATCGTTCCATGATCCCCTAGGTATCACTGATAGTGTCTACAAAAACATTTAGTCATGGTTAGCGTACAGTATAGTCCCTTCAACACATATATCACTATCGAATCTGCAACCATTGATATATCGAGAGTTGCATATGAATTTGATAGCGATGTGATTTATCTTTGAGTAATAGTGTCATGGTATGTGCAACTGAGGAAACACCTTTCCAAACTGCATATGTCTTATTCCGGCCAGAGATTCCTTGCACTATTGAGTCATTAGACCATGTATGATATCTTTACCCATAGGTAAACGGTGAATTCCCGACTACAATGTATTTGTTCCTACGTATTTCGAGACTACACGCAACCTCGCTACCTGATGAACCTCGATGGAGTCGGTAAACAGATCAAAGTGCATGATACTACGTATAGTCCTTGTCAGGATCGATTATGGGGGCCCCGACTGAACATCAGTTACGAAGCTGTGCATCAGTCGTTGACCCTTCTGACTAATCTTCCAATGAGCTGCAATAGCTCGTGTTCTAAGAATAAATACACCGATGAATTAGATCGAGTTTGGTTAAACAACTAAGCGGAAGACACTCAAAATAGTCCTTCGCTAAGAAAACAAACTGATCAATTTTATATATCTTGTGCAACTGGTTAACTGAAGAAAAGAAGTCAGTTAGAGCTTATATCAGTTCGGTTATGGACAGAACTGAACTGATATCAGCTGGACTGATGAAACAATTAAGAACAAAACAGTTAAACAGTTAGACTGAAAACAAAACACAAGATATGTTTATGGATGTTCGGAGACTTCAACTGCTCCTACGTCACCCCTTCTACCTCCTCGGGTAGGATACACTAGAAGACTTTGATTTATACAAACCTTTGTACAAACCCACCCAGCTTAGGACTTACCCACTGCCTAACTGAACTCCTAGTTCTAAACTGAAGGCATCACCTTCCAGTCAACACTTCTTTAACGTCTATGCGAGAAAGACTACATACACATGTTTTACGTCTGTGTGCAAGACGGAATCTGAGATGATGAGTGAGTGTGTGTGTGTGTGTGAGAACTGATCAATGAACACTACCCGAAAGTGTTCTCACACACTGAGGGAAAAAGGCTTCTAATCTAAGCTGATAATACAATGAAGTGTTCCCTCTGGGCTGATTGCTTCTAACAAGCTGATATGTAATAAGCGTGCCCTTGTTCTCTGTTCTCGTTTTTCTCAGTGTTAGTCTTCACTGAACTTCAGCTTCTATTTATAGGCGTTTGGCTGACCGTACAGTAAGACTCAATAATGTGTCCGTTGCATTTTGAATTTGTTCCTCGACATCTTTCCGGAACTTTTGGCTTTAAGCTCTGATGCAACGTCTCTTATTGTACTGTGGTAGTACAATAGCTTTTGTACCTTCGTGCTTAGCTGGATTCCATTATTAAGCTTGTCTTGATCTGCAACTGATTGACTCTGACTGATGCTTTCAACTGGTCAGTTGAACTGGTCTTCTGTTGGGCTGGTGAAATCAGTTGAACTGATTTCACTCTTTCAGTTGAACTGGTCAGCTGGGCTCTTCATCAGTTGAACACTTCATCAGCTGGCCGGGCTTCTGAAGGTCTTCTGCTGAACTGCTCATCAGCTGGACATTCAGTTGAACTAGTCTTTCAGTTGGCACTTCAGTTCTACTGTTTTCAGTTTACGCGATCAGTTGGACGTCTTCAGTTAGCATTCCTCGACAGCTTTAGTTTTGGCTCGTAACTGATTATTTCAGTTCCAGCTTACTGCACACTAAGGTAGATTATTAGAAACAAAATAACAAGTTTTGTTAGCATCAAAATTAAGCAAAGATTGCGAACTTGAAAAGTTCCAACAATCTCCCCCTTTTTGATGATAACAAAACTTGAACAGTTAAAGTGATATGATTCTCCCCCTTTGTGAGAATCAAAAACATTTAAGCAATCAAAACAAAAATTCAGTTCCAGGAGTGAATGCTCCCCCTTACTAACTGAATTAATAAGAAAAACAATTTAAAAAGAAACTAAGATAATTTCAGTTTGAGGGATAACAAATTTGAAAAATATTTTTTTAAAAAAGACTCCCCCTCAACAATTGAATTGAAAAATCATTTTAAAATATGAATTTAAAGGAAAACTCCCCCTTAAAAATATAAATAGTCACACGATTTTAAAATTATTTTAAAGCAGCAATAATCATGCAAGCAGTTAAGGCTACACAAAACTGGGATTATCAGTTCAGATACATTTAAACAAACTGAATAACATGATGTTCATTTAAACAAATAAACTTCCCTTGTATTACAATTAAGCACACCAGTTATGTAAGGGAAAACTGCTACTACATTTAGCTGGATTTTAAACAACATCAGTTATCAATCAGTTTACACATAATAGAACTAAATGTACCAACTATCGGTTGCCTTGAATCCTTGAAAGACTGCAAAGTCTTAATTTCCTTTTGATAGATGAACAGCTAACTGCTTTGAACTTGAGGTCCTGTGCTAGCCAACTGGTTTAGCTGATGCAAACTGGACTCAACTGATTGCTGAACCGCATTGATCATTTCTCCTGATCTGATATGGCAGTTAAGCGGCGGCACTTCTGATGATTAAGCTCCAGTTAACTCATCAGTTTCAGCTGGTAGTTGGGTTTCGTCTGTTGATCAGTTTAACTGATAGGCTTGCAACTGAAATCTTGTTCGCATATCAGTTTTGCTGTTCTCCTGTCAGTTGACCTCAAAACCTGCAAGCTGCTAAAATAAGAAAATCGGATTCGAGCGAAGTGGCTACAATATTAATTGCAGAACCAATCCTCTCTTCTCAGAAAAACACGTGAGATATAAAATTTTTAAAAGGGTTTTGAAAACCATTTTAAATACCATTTTAAAACAAATTTAAAATACTTTAAAACATTTTACAAATATTTTAAAAACATTTTAGATCAGTTTTTCAAATGTCTTTCTTAGAACATCAAGCTCTGATACCAGTTGTCAGGATCGATTATGGGGGCCCCGACTGAACATCAGTTACGAAGCTGTGCATCAGTCGTTGACCCTTCTGACTAATCTACCAATGAGCTGCAATAGCTCGTGTTCTAAGAATAAATACACCGATGAATTAGATCGAGTTTGGTTAAACAACTAAGCGGAAGACACTCAAAATAATCCTTCGTTAAAAAAACAAACTGATCAATTTTATATATCTTGTGCAACTGGTTAACTGAAGAAAAGAAGTCAGTTAGAGCTTATATCAGTTCGGTTATGGACAGAACTGAACTGATATCAGCTGGACTGATGAAACAATTAAGAACAACACAGTTAAACAGTTAGACTGAAAACAAAACACAAGATATGTTTATGGATGTTCGGAGACTTCAACTGCTCCTACGTCACCCCTTCTACCTCCTCGGGTAGGATACACTAGAAGACTTTGATTTATACAAACCTTTGTACAAACCCACCCAGCTTAGGACTTACCCACTGCCTAACTGAACTCCTAGTTCTAAACTGAAGGCATCACCTTCCAGTCAACACTTCTTTAACGTCTATGTGAGAAAGACTACATACACATGTTTTACGTCTGTGTGCAAGACGGAATCTGAGATGATGAGTGAGTGTGTGTGTGTGTGTGAGAACTGATCAATGAACACTACCCGAAAGTGTTCTCACACACTGAGGGAAAAAGGCTTCTAATCTAAGCTGATAATACAATGAAGTGTTCCCTCTGGGCTGATTGCTTCTAACAAGCTGATATGTAATAAGCGTGCCCTTGTTCTCTGTTCTCGTTTTTCTCAGTGTTAGTCTTCACTGAACTTCAGCTTCTATTTATAGGCGTTTGGCTGACCGTACAGTAAGACTCAATAATGTGTCCGTTGCATTTTGAATTTGTTCCTCGACATCTTTCCGGAACTTTTGGCTTTAAGCTCTGATGCAACGTCTCTTATTGTACTGTGGTAGTACAATAGCTTTTGTACCTTCGTGCTTAGCTGGATTCCATTATTAAGCTTGTCTTGATCTGCAACTGATTGACTCTGACTGATGCTTTCAACTGGTCAGTTGAACTGGTCTTCTGTTGGGCTGGTGAAATCAGTTGAACTGATTTCACTCTTTCAGTTGAACTGGTCAGCTGGGCTCTTCATCAGTTGAACACTTCATCAGCTGGCCGGGCTTCTCAAGGTCTTCTGCTGAACTGCTCATCAGCTGGACATTCAGTTGAACTAGTCTTTCAGTTGGCACTTCAGTTCTACTGTTTTCAGTTTACGCGATCAGTTGGACGTCTTCAGTTAGCATTCCTCGACAGCTTTAGTTTTGGCTCGTAACTGATTATTTCAGTTCCAGCTTACTGCACACTAAGGTAGATTATTAGAAACAAAATAACAAGTTTTGTTAGCATCAAAATTAAGCAAAGATTGCGAACTTGAAAAGTTCCAACAGTCCTTACATTGTCCCGGATCAAATGACTAATGGTGTACAACCATTACTGCGGACTATTTCACTCGATAATTGAGAACCACTTGGACAGTCTGAGGTAGGGTTCTTCAGTGCATCATCATATGATCACCCATCTGTGTGAATGGACATCTCTATGCCCTTACCAATGAAACATGGTGTTTACTGTTGGATCTCGGTTTTCTACACGCCCAAACGTAGCGGAAGTTTTAAAATTTTTTATTTATTTTGACAATCAAAATATAGATTGCTTTGGGCGCTCGTATGATTTTAACAAAACATTCATAGGGTGTTGAAATTTTATACCTTTGTAAATTAATCACGTGGCTCCAACTAATCCGGTATAAACGGATTAGCTCTTGTTGATTCCCTACGAACTTTCTTCAATCTCCTAATCTGGTCCACGACTGGAATATTTGTTCCTCTTCTAAATTGTACTAGAAATTTAAAATAACTTTTACGTAGAGATGGAACACGAAGAAGAAATCGACTCAATACTATAAGCCGAATTTTTCCTTGATTTTGAGAAGAGATTTTCGAGAGTTTTGAATTGGGAAGAGCCGAAACCCAATGAATTTGCATTCATATCTTTTGGATCCTCTATTCACGTAAAATAAGAATCCTATTCTTATTTATCTTTCTAATTATCATTAACTTAATTAATTTAATTAATTAAGTAAACTAAATATTTGGAGGATTATGATTATGATTCTCAAAATCTCTCAATCCAAATTAGTGGAGACTTTTTCTTTAGGTCAAAAATTCCATGACCTAATTACCATTATTAATATTAATGGGCTTCATTAATTAATTGGGCTAGTCCAACTAGTTTAATTAATTAATTAAAGTCCATTAATAACTTTAATTATTTAGTATGTTGGACTTGTACTCCTACAAGCCCATCAAACATATTTTCCACTATATTTAAATTATTATTTAATAAACTCAACTTTTGAGTTTAATAAATTAAATATATTATAAATTCAACATTTGAATTTAATATTAAAAATTCAACTCCTTGAATTTACCACCTCCAAAATTTAATTTTTAATAAACTCAACTTTTGAGTTTAATAAATTAAATCCTCAAATTTTATAAATTCAACTCCTTGAATTTATTCTCTCCAAATTTCATAAATTCAACTTCTTGAATTTACTATCTTATAAATTCAACTCCTTGAATTTATTTTCTCAAAATTTAATTATTATAAATTCAACTCCTTGAATTTACTATAATAATGTATAAATTCAACTACTTGAATTTATTCTCTCAACGGGAACAAACGATCCAGTGCTTGTGTGACCCTCAATGGTTCAGGGATACAACTAGCCGTGGGTTCACAACTCCTTGTGATTCAGAATAACATTTATTCTTACTCGGGCTTACCCTAGTTAGCCCCACTCTTTTCATCAACACTTTGATTAAGAATGTCAGAACTCATTCCTGATTGCACCCATCGGATCACGGTAAGAGCGTCTAGTAGCATCGCCCCATGATCCCCTAGGTATCACTGATAGTGCCTGCAAGAACCAGTCGATTATGATTAACGTACAGTACGGTCCCTTCATCTCATATATCCCGATCGAATCTGCAATCATTAGTTCATCGAGGGTTGCATATTAATTCGATAACTATGTGATAACTATAAATAGTGGCATCGCATGTACCATTGGAGAACTTTTTCTCTAATGTACATCTCATACTCTGGCCAGAGATTCCACGCACTATAATTTCATTAGATCACATAGGATATCCACACCCGTAGGTGAGCGGTGAATCCCTGACTACAATGCACTGGCTCCTATATGTGTCGCAACTGTACCCAACCTCGCCACCTGATGACTCTCCTGGAGCCGGTAAACGAGTCAAAGCACAGCCCTAGCATATAGAGCCTCAGTGTTGTCGCGGGTCGTAAGGACTAATAGTGTACAATCATAACCACAGACTTATTGTAATACTCAAGAATTATAGAATTGATAAGACAAGATTATAAAGTGTTGCAAGGATGGAAAAGTGAGAAATTCTGGAAAATGCAATACTGCACCCGCGGTGCCAGACAAGACCGCACCCGCGGTGCTTGGACAGAAAGTTGGCAAATTTATTCGAAGCAAGACCGCACCCGCGGTAGGAACAAGACCGCACCCGCGGTAGGAACAAGACCGCACCCGCGGTGTGGTACCGCACCCGCGGTCTAGGATGTACCGCACCCGCGGTCTTGAATTTCAGAAAATGATAAATACGACGAGGCACGAGCGCACCCGCGGTGCATGTCATGACCGCACCCGCGGTCATGCGTGAGCTTGAATAATAAGGCCACGGTTCCAGAGTTGCATGCAGTATATATATAAGAGCTTGACACGTTATTTCTTCAGAAAACTCAGCAACAAGGCACGAGAAATTCTCCCTAAACTTCCCACGCCTTTAGATTTCGATTGTGCAAGAACCGTTTAGCAGAATTTAAATCCGACTTCAGTTCTGAGTTCCTCGTGACACAAGCTACACAAGGACGTAAGTTTCATTACGTTTTGAGATGTTTTGAGAATATGATGTTGCGAGAATTGCATATGATTCAAATATGGCGTTTCTGCTACCGTAGACATTATAGAATTTAAGTCAGATTAAAGAACAGATTGTTTATGTTATTGTTATGATTTTGAAAAGATATTGACTGAGATTATATATCAGAATTGTGATAGTATTCAGAGTGTGAATTGTATTGACACAGATTACGAGCTCCAGTATTATATTTGTAATGTTCAGAACTGACGGTGTTATTCAGATTTTATTGTTATGCCGTCGAAACATCAGTAGATTGATATTGATCAGATTCAGTATTGATTGAGATTGATCAGACTCAGTAATTATTCAGATTATATTGTGATGTCGATGATACGAATTGAATTGTGTCTTGTTCAGATATTGATCAGATTATATACTGATTTGAGTATTGATCAGAACAGATTGTGTATTGAGTTATTCACTGACACAACGTATTCGATATTGTCATTTCAGATTTGATATGGACAGAGTTGAATACCAGATTTCGTCTTCGTCAGACAGGGACGACAAAGGTATAATTCATGTGATATTTGGGAAGATATAACTCAAATCATATTTTAATTGAGTTTCCCAACTAAATCATATACTAGACCTATTGTTTATCTTTTGATATGATTATGATTTGTTTATAGAATTGTATTCGAATCTTTTGAGATAATTATGCATTGTTTACAGATGATGATGCATTGCATTTGAGATAGGAAAGTTTGACAGTCATTGTCAAATATCTAGATGTTCGGTGTATCTCAGCTTAGGAGCAGCTCTGACTCCTATTGCAGCCGTTGATACAGCTCAGACCGAAGTCTAGGAATAAGACGTACAGTCACCCCGAGTGGGAGGGTAGGTGACAGCCATTGACGTCTTATTCACACCGGGATCCATAGAGTTATAGTTGAGTCGAGTCTAGACATGATTGGACTAGAACTGCATGCGGTTATGGATGTGGTTTCATAGACTATGAAACCCGTTTTTATTGCTTTCAGTCATGATAGCATGTTGTTATGATTTGAGTTGAGTTGCATGTTTAGCAGATTCGAGTTGCATGCTTATTCGATTTGATTTCATAGATTATGAAACCTATTGCTTTTAGATTGATTCATGATAGAATAATTCATGATTTACTTTATGTATATGCATGTTTACCATGTTTTATACTGGGATTTATTCTCACCGGAGTTTCGGCTGTTGTCTTGTTTTGTATGTGTGCATGACAACAGGTGGGGCTGGATCGGGGTCAAGAAGCTGATGAGAGAAGACGAGTTAGCTTGGTGATTCCGGACTTATTGTAGACTTGGTTTTCTTACTTGAATTTAGTAATTGAACCTTAGATCTAGTTTGTACAGTATTGTAATTTTATACTGAAATGTAGTTTTTATACAGAGATGTATATAATTTAGATTCCATTACCTTCCGCAGATGCATTTTAAAAAGAAAAATTTTTAGACCCTGTTTATCAGAATTGATAATTATATCCCAATGATGATTAAGAAAATGATTAGCGTCCGGGTCCCCACACTTATCCTCTCGATGAATGATAACCACTTGGAAAGTCCGAGGGAGGGTTGTTCGGTATAATCATCATATGACTACCCATCTACATGTTTGGACAGCTCTATGCCCTTACCAAGAAATGCAGTACACAACATCACACATGCTAGTCTCGAGCTCAAGCGGCCTTTATCCTTGTTTTAGGCGGCTGAATCGACTAGGAACGAATTTAGAATATGCAGTGTTTACAAATGAGTTTCAACATCGAATTACGATTCATTCGTATTAAAGCATAATCAAGGACTTTATCTATACTGTTTGCATGGGTATACAGATAAAGTATAACAAGACCATAAAATGTTAAATTATATTAAAATAAAGATTGTTTATTTCACTTGAGTCAATAATTCCCTAGCCAACCGTTGGCTTGCAGGGCATCTACTCTAACAATCTCCCACTTGCCCTAGAGCCAACTACCCTTAATCCCATTGCTTCGCGATGTTTTTCAAACAATGGTCATGGCAAGAGCTTTGTAAGTGGATCAGCAACATTATCTGCAGAGGGGAGTTTTTCGACTTATATGTCTCCTCTTCCCACAATCTCCCGTATGATGTGGAACTTCCTCAGTACATGTTTGGATCGCTGATGAGACCTTGATTCCTTTGCTTGCGCAACGGCCCCAGTGTTGTCCCAGTACAAAGGGACTGGATCAACTCCATTAGGAATAACGCCCAACTCTTGGACAAAATTCCTCATCCAAACTACCTCTTTTGCTGCATCAGATGCAACAATGTATTGAGCTTCAGTGGTGGAATCCACAACGGTGTCTTACTTGGAACGTTTCCAAGATACAGCCGCACCATATAGCATGAATACAAAATCAGAGGTCGATTTCGACTCATCTACGTCACATTGAAAGCTAGAATCAGTGTAGCCTTCCAATTTCAATTCTCCACCCATAGACCATGAACAAATTCTTAGTCCTTCTCAAGCACTTAAGAATATCTTTCACGACCTTCCAATGCATTGGACCATGGTTCGCCTAATATCTGCTTGTAACACTCAAAGCGTAAGCAACATCAGGACGTGTCGATATCATACCATACATGATACTACCAATAGCTGACGCATATGGAATACGTGTCATCATCTCTATCTCTTCATCAGTTTTGGGACACATAACTATAGATAGAGTAATACCATGATACATTGTTAAGTATCTTCTCTTGGACTCTTCCATAGAGAATCGTTTTATAATGGTATCGATATAGGTGGTTTGGGTGAGCTCCAACATCCCTTTTTATCTATCTCTATAGATTTGTATTCTCAATACATAGGATGCTTCACCCATGTCCTTAATGGAGAATTTACTTTCTAACCATACTTTAGTTGATTGCAGTAATCCTACATCATTCCCAATGAGCAGGATATCATCAACATAAAGTACTAGGACTGTTACTGCACTCCCACTAACTTTCTTGTACACACATGGTTCCTTAGCATTCTTAGCAAAACCAAACTCTTTGATAGTGCCATCAAATCTGAGGTTCCAACTCCTTGACTCCTGCTTGAGACCATATATTGATATCTGAAGTTTGCATACCTTATGCTCACTTCATATTGATGTGTATTCCTCAGGTTGAGACATATAAATTTCCTTTTTGATGTCTCCATTGAGGAATGCAGTCTTTACATCCATTTGTCATATCTCATAGTCATACCATGATGCTATGACAAGCAGTAATCTAATGGATTTAAACATAGCAACTGGTGAAAAATTTCCTCATAGTCAACTCCTTGCCTTTGAATATAATTTTTTGCAACCAGCCTTGCTTTGAAGGTCACTACCTTCCCATTCGTCCCAAGCTTTCTTTTGTAAATCCATTTGCACCCTATAGGAACGATTCTCTCAGGTTGATCCACCAATGTCCAGACTTGGTTTGAATATATAGAGTCCATTTTTTATTGCATGGCTTCAAGCCATTTGGTTGAATCAGTATCAGATATTTCTTCCTTAAAGTTCATTGGATCATATCCAACACAAGACTCATCATGGTCTTGTTCATGAAGAAGCATATATCTAGCAGGTGGTCTCATAACACTATCAGACCTCCTAGGAGCTTGTACTTCAACTACTGGTTGTTGGAGATTAGGTTCAACTACTATAGTTGAGGGAGTATCTTAAATTTCTTCAAGTTCTATCATCTTGCCTTTTTCTATCTAATAGAAATTTCCTTTCCATAAAGGTGGCATTTCTTGAAACAAACAATTTTGCTTCATTAGGAAGATAGAAATAATATCCAACAGAATTCTTTGGATATCCTACAAAGTAGCATAAAGTGGATCTGCTATCCAATTTGTCTCCCACTATCTGCTTTACGTAAGCAAGATATCTCCACATTCTCATGTAAGAATATTTGGGAGGTTTTCTCATCCATATCTCATATGGTGTTTTATCCACTGCTTTAGAATGGACATTATTCAACAACATTGCCGCAGTTTCAAGCGCAAAGCACCAAAACGATGTAGGCACTTCAGTGAATCCCATCATAGATTGAACCATGTCCATCAAAGTTCGATTTCGACGTTCAGAAACACCATTCAATTGTGGTGTTGCTGGTGGAGTCACTGTGAGAGAATCCCATTCTCTAGATAACCCAAAAAATCAGCACTTAAGTATTCTCCACCTCGATCAGATCGAAGTGCCTTAATACTTCTTTCTTGCTGATTTTCTACTTCATATCTGAATTCTTTGAACTTTTCAAATGCTTCAGATTTGTGTTTTATCAAATAAACACACCCATACCTCGAATGGTCATCAGTAAAGGTAATGAAGTAGGATTGCCCATATTTTGTGCTAACACTTAGCGGGCCACAAACGTCTGTGTGGATCAAATCCAGTAGACCATGTGCTCGTTCCACGTTTCCATTAAATGGAGTCTTAGTCATTTTTCCTTTTAGACAGGAATTACAAGCATGTAGAGAATTTATGTCTGACAAGTCAAACATGCCTTCTCCCACTAGCTTGTGCATCCTTCTTTGGGAAATATGACCTAGTCTAGCGTTCCATATTTGTGTGGGATTTGAATCATCTAAATTTCTTTTGTTTGTTGTTGAAATCATGTTTACTCGAACATTCACTTATCATTTCCAGAACAATTCTGGCGCATATAATTTCTTATTCTGGACTTCTTGCAGTGAAATAAATATGTTCTGACTTATCTGGCTTCATAGCCCTTTTAAGTGTCTTTCAGAGTTTGCCTCTTATTGAGATTGTTTTTCTTGTGAGGGGCAGAACATTTCTTTCCCTTACCTTGTGGTCCATTTTCTTCTGACGAGATGCCCATAAGAAAAACAATAATTTCATGCTTTATGGTGATCTTATAAGTTATAAGCATATTGACTAGCTCATCAAGGCCATCATCTATCTTATTCAAATTTAAGTTCACCATTACCCCGTCAAATGAGGAAGAGAAAGACAACAAATTGATGTTATCAAATAACTCGTTAGGAATCACATATTCCAGACTCACCACATTTTCAATAACCCAATCATATGTACACCACGCTCATGGGCCAGAGCCCCATCTTGCATGCATGTATTCATGAGCTTTTAAAATAGTGTGCATCGTTTCATGCACCATTCAACTCTTGCCCGTGCATTCGAATGTCAACAGCATTCAAAATTTCCTTTAACTGTCCCTACAGTTCATTTGACATAGAAGCAAGCATGTTACACTTTAGCTTGTATACTATGTTCCTACCATCTTGCATGCTTTGTCAGTTCAGCAGGACTGACATTAGTGTGTCATTTTCTCCGAATTCAGAACAATTTTCCCAACCAGTCTTGAAAATTAGATTCGGTTAGCTTGTTAATAATAAAAACTTATTACGTGACGAAATCGAAAATATACTGATACGGAAACAGAATAATGGTTGTTGATTATTTTAAAATAATTTTAAGATATAAAATATGGATTTCATTTTATAAATTACCCTCCTACTATTTTGACATTTCCACCACCCTCTGATGAAAAAGGGAAATCGTATTTCCTTAGTAAGCACGTGGAGTCCAATTAGCCAATTATAATCCCGAATAATATCAGCCAATTATACTTTCTAAAAGGTAGAGTCCAATTGCATCCCTATGCAACCTCCGCGTGTTTTGCCTCACGTTTAATAAGGACCCAATAATATGACGTCGTTTATTTTCGCGTATCAAACCGACCCATCAATGTTGAATTGTAGTGGACGGTCGCCATGAGTTCCCCCAATAATATGAGCTGAAGTCATGGGAGTTCCATTCAATTCACATCATATGTCCGGTGGAAGTCACAGCTTTCCGGACTCCAGGCCTCCCCAATAATATGAGCCAAACACTGTCCGCGGGGTAGCGATCAACATGCAACCACGGTTGATGGAAGGCAAGGAAAAATTAAACTCTTTTAATTTTTACCTTTTTGGTTTGACATAAATTTTGAATCTTATTCAAAATTAGGGATTTTAATTTTAAAATTGTCTCATCATTTTAATTTAAAAATCGCGTGCCACGAGTTTGTATGTTTGCCGGATTCATGCAACTATATTATCTAATAATATATATACATGCATACTACTATATATCGCATATATCATAATATGACATTCAACAATAAATAAGGATGATCGATCGCCAACACTATTAGATCCATGTGAGCCAAACATGGATCCAGGTCCAAAACCTAGGTGAATGCAGGGATGCAAATGCAACTGTTACAAGAGCTTCCAATATTTTACATGTCTTCACCTCGTTCATCGGGCCCACCATCTTCCAGTCTTGATCTCCCACTATTTCTAACAATTACATTTAAATAGCCATGGCACATAAGGGATACATCTAATGGGGATGGGAACGGGCCATAAACCAGGCTCACTTTAATAATATCAAATATTAACAAAACGAATAAAACAGTAAAATATCCTAACATACACCTAACACATTGGTCAAGGCTCTCGATCATCCTTCATGCATTTAATATCAAATATTAACATCAATTTAATTAAACAATTTAATTAATTGATAAATCATATATATAATAATTTTATCAATAACCACCACAATTATTAAAGAATTTAATAAATGAAATAAACTCCTTTATTTAATTTCCAATTAAATCAATAATAATTGATTTCTTGTAAAACTCATTTTACCATAAATAATTAAAATCACATTCTAATTATTTATTTTACAAGAAAATTATTAATTTTCTAAAAATCAATTTCTCAAAATAAAAATTGAACCAATTTTCAAAAATATCAATTTTGTCCAAAAATTTGAAATATCAGAAAATTGCACCATAGGCCAAAACAATTCAAGCCCGTCACACAGCATGCTTCCCGAGACACTCCCGGGTAGCCGCCCCCGCTGTCCGAATGTTTCGAGCAGCCGCAAGGGCCCTGTGCACGCAGGGCGCGCACAGGCGAGCGGCGCGCCGGCCGCGCGCACGCTGCGCGGACGTTCCGCGCGGCTACTGCGCACGCTGCACGGACGTTCCACGCAGCACCTGCGTGCGTGCTGCGCGTGCGGTCTGCCCGGAACAGTTCCGGGCAGATCCAAATTTTTTTTTTCTTTGATTTCTGGAAAAATAAACTTTTTAATAGTGCTACAATTTTCTGAAAAAATTTTCTTGTGTGGTTAGAAATAAATTATTCAATATCAAACCATACGATTTAGAAAAACCTGGCTCTGATACCACTGTTGAATCTCGGTTTTCTACACGCCCAAACGCAGCGGAAGTTTTAAAATTTTTTATTTATTTTGACAATCAAAATATGGATTGCTTTGGGCGCTCGTATGATTTTAACAAAACATTCATTGGGTGTTGAAATTTTATACCTTTGTGAATTAATCACGTGGCTCCAACTAATCCGGTATAAATGGATTAGCTCTTGTTGATTCCCTAAGAACTTTCTTCAATCTCCTAATCCGGTCCACAACTGGAATATTTGTTCCTCTTCTAAATTGCACTAGAAATTTAAAAGAACTTTTACGTAGAGGGAACACGAAGAAGAAATCGACTCGATATTATAAGCCGAATTTTTCCTTGATTTTGAGAAGAGATTTTCGAGAGTTTTGAATTGGGAAGAGCCGAAACCCAATGAATTTGCATTCATATCTTTCGGATCCTCTATTCACGTAAAATAAGAATCCTATTCTTATTTATCTTTCTAATTACCATTAATTTAATTAATTTAATTAATTAAGTAAACTAAATATTTGGAGGATTATGATTATGATTCTCAAAATCTCTAAATCCAAATTAGTGGAGACTTTTTCTTTAGGTAAAAAATTCCATGACCTAATTATGATGATTAACATTAATGGGCTTGATTAATTAATTGTGCTAGTCCAACTAGTTTAATTAATTAATTCAAGTCCATTAATAACTTTAATTATTTAGTATGTTGGACTTGTACTCCTACAAGCCCATCAAACATATTTTCCACTATATTTAACTTATTATTTAATAAACTCACCTTTTGAGTTTAATAAATTAAATATATTATAAATTCAACATTTAAATTTAATATTAGAAATTCAACTCCTTGAATTTACCACCTCCAAAATTTAATTTTTAATAAACTCAACTTTTGAGTTTAATAAATTAAATCCTCAAATTTTATAAATTCAACTCCTTGAATTTATTCTCTCCAAATTTCATAAATTCAACTTCTTGAATTTACTATCTTATAAATTCAACTCCTTGAATTTATTTTCTCAAAATTTAATTATCATAAATTCAACTCCTTGAATTTACTATAATAATGTATAAATTCAACTACTTGAATTTATTCTCTCAACGGGAACAAACGATCCAGTGTTTGTGTGACCCTCAATGGTTCAGGGATACAACTAGCCGTTGGTTCACAACTCCTTGTGATTCAGAATAACATTTATTCTTACTCGGGCTTACCCTAGTTAGCCCCACTCTTTTCATCAACACTTTGATTAAGAATGTCAGAACTCATTTCTGATTGCACCCATCGGATCACGGTAAGAGCGTCTAGTAGCATCGCCCTATGATCCCCTAGGTATCACTGATAGTGCCTGCAAGAACCAGTCGATTATGATTAACGTACAGTACGGTCCCTTCATCTCATATATCCCGATCGAATCAGCAACCATTGGTTCATCGAGGGTTGCATATTAATTCGATAACTATATGATAACTATAAATAGTGGCATCACATGTACCATTGGAGAACTCCTTCTCTAATATACATCTCATACTCTGACCAGAGATTCCACGCACTATAATTTCATTAGATCACATAGGATATCCACACCCGTAGGTGAGCGGTGAATCCCCGACTACAATGCACTGGCTCCTATATGTGTCGCAACTGTACCTAACCTCGCCACCTGATGACTCTCCTGGAGCCGGTAAACGAGTCAAAGCACAGCCCTAGCATATAGAGCCTCAGTGTTGTCCCGGGTCGTAAGGACTAATGGTGTAAAATCATAACCACGGACTTATCCTCTCGATGAATGATAACTACTTGGAAAGTCCGAGGGAGGGTTGTTCGGTATAATCATCATATGACTACCCATCTGCATGTTTGGCATCTCTATGCCCTTACCAAGAAATGCAGTACACAACATCACAGATGCTAGTGTCGAGCTCAAGCGGTCTTTATCCTTGTTTTAGGCGGTTGAATCGACTAGGAACGAATTTAGAATATGCAGTGTTTAAAATGAGTTTCAACATCGAATTACGATTCATTCGTATTAAAACATAATCAAGAACTTTATCTATGCTGTTTGCATGGGTATACAGATAAAATATAACAAGACCATAAAATGTTAAATTATATTAAAATAAAGATTGTTTATTTCACTTGAGTCAATAATTACCTAGCCAACCGTTGGCTTGCAGGACATCTACTCTAACAATTACACCACAGATGCTAGTCTCGAGCTCG
The DNA here is from genome assembly GCF_022965805.1 of Primulina eburnea. Classification (NCBI taxonomy): domain Eukaryota; kingdom Viridiplantae; phylum Streptophyta; class Magnoliopsida; order Lamiales; family Gesneriaceae; genus Primulina; species Primulina eburnea. The sequence continues at coordinate 21,702,378 of NC_133108.1, read as the reverse complement.
AGCAACATTTATCCTTGTTTTAGGCGGCTGAATCGACTAGAACATGTTTAGAATATACGGTACACTTCCTAATGAGTTTCGTGATCTTACGTCGGGATGCAGATCTCATGGTACCTATTGTATATTCAAGAACTTTATCTATACAGCTTGCATGGTTATACCGATAAAATATAATGTCAAAATCAAATAAAATCGTAAAATATTATTAAAATAAAGATTGTTTTACATCATAGTTAATAATATCGGAGCCACAAATTGGCTTGCCGGACATCTACTATAACATTTTTTTACCATTTTCATTTCAAAATCGATAATTTTAATGCTGAAGTTTTTAAAAATAATTCATTCTCAATTTTTTTAACGAAGCTGTTATAAAATAAAGGAATAGGCATGTGTGTCAACAACGTACGGATATGACATTTTGTATGAAGCGTGTTTATATATATATATATATATATATATATATATATGGTTGAACCCCAAGCACAAAATCAAAACCAAGAAAACACAACCTTTACTCTTCATCAAATCTCTCTCTCTTCCCCTTGTGTGGACCATGGACTGGACAAGGGGTCCTCCGATTGGTGAAGGGTCCTCCGCGGCGGTGTATCTTGCCACCTCCGCCTCCGGAGATCTGTTCGCAGTGAAGTCCGCCGATGTATCTTCTTCTATCTTGTTACAGAAAGAGCAGTGTTTAATTTCTCAGCTTTCCTCTCCTTATATAGTTAAATGCTTCGGTTCTGGTACCACTTTCGAGAACCGTAAGCCGGTTTACAATCTTTTCTTGGAGTATGTCTCCGGCGGCACGATCTCCGAGCAGATTGCGAAGCAGGGGCGGTCGTTGGATGAAGGATTGATTCAATTCTACGCGCATCAAATTCTTCTGGGATTGAGCTATCTTCACCTGAATGGAATCGTTCACTGTGACATCAAGGGGCAAAACATATTGATAGGCGAAGATGGAGGATTGAAGATAGCTGATTTCGGCTGTGCAAAATGGGTGGAATCAAGCAACTTTTCGAAAGAAATGTTCGCCGGCACTCCCGCTTACATGGCCCCGGAAGTTGCTCGCTTTGAAGAGCAAAGCTTTCCTGCTGATATATGGGCTTTGGGTTGTACAGTGATTGAGATGGCCACAGGATCTAATCCTTGGCCGGAGATGAAGGATCCTGCTTCGGCCCTGTACAGAATCGCAAATTCGGGCGATGTCCCGAAAATCCCGGCCTGGTTTTCTGACGTCGGGAAGGATTTCTTAAGCAAGTGCTTGACAAGGGATCGGAAAGAACGTTGGACGGCGGGTGAGCTTTTGCAGCACGATTTTCTTGGTGAAAATTGCGGAGAAATCAGAGAGTTTCCTATGAAATCCCCGGCAAGTGTCATGGATCAGGGCTTCTGGGATTCGCTGGAAGTATCGGATTCATCAAGAAATGCAACGAATATAGTTATTTCTTCTACTTTTGAATCTGCCACGAATAGGATTAAGGATCTGTTTACAGATGTGTCTTTTTCATCGAATTTCAAATTTCCAGATTGGGCGGCGGCCGAGGATGACGATTGGGTGACGGTGAGATGTGCTGCAGAAATCGAAGAATGTCGGAACCAAGATTCTGAACAAGACTCGATTGCTTCGGAATCTGATGCATTTTGTGATGAAGATCTTCAGACCTCGGTTTCCGTTGAGGATTCATTGTTTGATTGTTTTAATGATGTAGTAATTACCGTAGTTGTGTGTAGTGATGATACTGATGAAGCCATTTTTGAGAGAATTTTAATGGAATCCTTTTCTCGTACACATCAACTTTTTACCTTTTCTTCCATCTTTATTGCTTTTAAACAAAAATGCATCAAGTTATAAACTTGGCGTGACCAGTCCAACAATCTAAACTGGCGGAACTTCGATCCAAATTTGTTTGACGAAGAAGAAAAATAACACAAGAGCTGTAAGATTACAGTTTTCTCATACCAAGGTGCAACAAAAATTTAAAACCCAAACAACAAGTTGTTTCATTGAACAACTAGTCTAACAGGAGCTTCCCATATAATGAGTTAAACATATCTCGATTTTGGATCAGGCAATTGTACTACCATGAAAATTAAGCTATAACATCCTATTAACAAATAAATTTTTTTCGTCAAAAAGATAATTATTAAATAACTAAATTTTCGATTACTTCTAATATTCCAAACAAGAATTGATTATTTCACGGCCTAACTTGAACCATCCCAAGTCAAAAGGTATTCAGATATTGGTAGAGTGGAAGTTGAGATCAGCACTGCCCTCTCCACCAAGAATTGTAGTTCACACATGGGGTTGAGTTGACTTTGCCTTTGAGGAGTGGAAGATGACTGTTTGACTTTATTGTTTGGGTGTGAACACGAAGGACTTTTTAAGAAATATGAGGATTTGGGAATGAGTGTCTAAATCCGATTGCTTTTAAAAAGTCAACTATTTTTTAATTAGAAATTGAACCATATATTATATATATAGGATAATATCGTTCTTTCAATACTCACCATTGAGCTTCACTTTGATAATTCTTGGAATGATGGCCCTTTGAAGTTTGAATAGGCCAGTTGGATGTTAGCTAATACTTTGATGAAAAAGTAAGAACAAGGGCACTTTTTTTTTTTTTTTTGGAAGATAAGAATAAGGGCACTTGTGCTCATTGTACTAGGTGGAGATTCATTCTTGCTACAAAAATTAGAAACAAACAAGCAAAGATGTTTAATAAAAGTTTATAAAATGGCCAAATACATTAAAAAAATGTATATATATATATATATATATATATATATATATATATATATATATATAAATGGCCCATCATGCTTCCGTATAATAAATTGAACTATTTACCTCTTTGACCGGAGTACCGTCGGATTACATCCACTGAGTTTTACAGACTGATCCTCACAGCCTAACAACGCAGTTGCAAAAGATAGTTCCTGACACAGATTCCTTCAACAGCACCTAGCACAACCCTATTTCGTTTTCTACCTCAGGGTGTATAGTAAAATAGTTCAATTTAAAACTAATACATGAGAGGGGCAAAAGCCTTGGTTCTTTTATTCAAACATACCAAATATTATTACATAGTAACCTCCTGTAGAGGAGGAGAAACTTGTTTAGCTACTTCTAA